>NC_051071.1:61243047-61543047 GCF_004664715.2 Peromyscus leucopus | reverse complement strand
ATATATATATATATATAATTGAATGAATACTGCGAATGTAATCTATGAATACCACAAATGTGATTAATATCATGAGTGTAATTTAATAAATAAATAAATAAATTTTTAAAAAAAAAATAAGAAATAGTGTCGTCTTTACTTGATTCTCACTGGAAGAGTAAACAGTCCCCTTAGGATGGCAGCTTCTAGCATGTGTATTTCTTTATAAGAGTACTGACCCCTCTCCATCAAAAAGAGAAGCTGGGGAAGAAGGTGTTTTCTACTCTTCCAAGCAGTCACATTGTGTCTGTCCCCTAAATGTCCCTGGAGAGAAAGAAATAGAACACTAGGATATTATGATAAGAACAACAACACCCTAAGATCTCAGGGTCCTAACATCCCTCAGAACTCTGAGTGTTAATTGTGGCCTAACGTCAAGAAAAATGAAGTGCAGACGCTGTGGCTGCCCCGCACCGTGGTTCCAATGTGCAGCAAATGTGGACTTTCTCAGTCACACGCTGGATCCTGTTCAGTTTACAGGGTGATGTGTGTCCACTGCCCTCCCCTTCCCCTCTCCCCAAGCGTCTATGTTTACAGGGTGGAGAAGCATCAGAGCAGGCCGAACCTAACAGCTAGCTGTCGGCTAAAATAAGTTATACTGCGAACACTCCCCAAACTAAATATTGTCCTGACCACTGCCTCCGTGGGCCTCATCCAGAGAGCTGTGGGGACAAGTTTGCAAAGGACACAGGCTGAACCCGCCTGAGGCACAGACTCTTGACATTATTAGGGACGGTAAAGACTGTCTAAAAACAAATCTTATACTTTCTCAGGACTCATGTCCCTGAGAAAGTAAGTGGCTTACTTAAGAGAATACAGTGAGATAGGCAGAACGGTGTGTGTGTGTGTGTGTGTGTGTGTGTGTGTGTGTGTGTGTGTATGTGTGTGTGTTTGTAGCATATCTTCTCAATGTATTTTATTTTCTTTTGGGGGGCATTGAGACAGAGTCTCAGGTAGTCCAGGGATGGCCTTGAGCTTGCCTTATATATATAGCTAAAGATGACTCTAAACCCCTGACCCTTCTAATTTTACCTGCCAAGTGCTAGGAGGATTAGAGGCACACGCCACTATGTCCAGTTTTCCTGATGAATTTTTAAAAGAGCAACAATATGTGTGAGTATAAATGCATGTATGAAACTTTGTGTCTTGTAATTCTTATTTACTGCTAAGCAATGTGATCTCATTTTATGCTATTTATAACTGATTTTAACTTATTAGCATAGAATTTTTCAAACATGTTGTGTAGAGAATCATCTAAAGAACCCCAATGGATACATTATTCAATTCTAATAACTATCATCATTTTATAATTTTATTGCACCTCTTAACCTGCCTTTTTGCTAGAGCATTTTATTTTTTTTTAAAGATTTATTTATTTATTATGTATACAGTGTTCTGCCTACATATATGCTTGCAGGTCAGGAGAGGGCACCAGATCTCATTATGAATGGTTGTGAGTCACCATGTGGTTACTGGGAATTGAATTCAGGCCCTTTGGAAGAGCAGCCAGTGCTCTTAACCGCTAAGCCATCTCTCCACCCTGCTAGAGCATTTTAAAACACATTCCAGATTCTATATAACTTTATTCCAAAACACTTTAACCAAAAATGCATCTTAATCCCAGCACTCAGGAGGCAGATGCGGGCAGGTCTCTCTGAGTTGCAGGCCAACCTGGTCTGCAAAGCAAGTTCTAGAACAGACAGGGCTACACAGAGAAACCCTGTCTTGAAGAAAACAAACAAACAAACAAACAAACAAAAATAGGAAAAATGTAGCTGATTTTAGCCAGGTGTAGTAGTACTCATCTTTCAGGGTGAATAATTGATGGGGTTATTCCCCAGACATGGCAGTGTTTGTTTAGACGCATGTGGCTGTAATTCTTAGGCTTCCACTATGCCTAGTAATTTTTTAATAATAAGCCTCTCTTCAAATGTCCAACTTGATGATTAATTTTTAAAAGTAGAATTATTGATTAAAGTCGATCTTAAAATCTTTAATCAAATAAACATGCTAAGTGTCTTCCCAGACTGCACACTGCTATTAGGAGTTTCATGAGAAGTGTTTCAGTGAAGGATCCTGCACCAGTCATGGATGGGACCATCACCGATTCAATACATGGAAAGATGTCCTCGACAGTGTCATTAATTCCAATGTCACACTGCTTTGGTTATAAGTGAGCTAGTCAAGCTTGTGTTGGTTTCGTTTCCCATGTCCCTTTTGTCAGTATTTAAGTCATTTTTAGTGCCTCTTTTGGGGTGACTTCAATATACTCTTTATAATATGTCAAAGATATCGATTCTTTAATGACACATTACAATTATTTTCCACATTATTGCCATTGCTCTTTTTAATTTCACTAGTGATTCTTTCTGTATTTATTTGCTAAAAATTTTCTTAGATTTATTTATTTTATGTATCTGTTTTGCCTGCATGTATGCCTGTGTACCACATGCCTGCCTAGTGTCCAAGGGGGGTCTGAAGAGGGTGTTGAGTCTCCTGGAACCAGAGTTAGAGATGGTTGTAAGGCACCAGGTGGGTGCTAGGAACTGAAGCCAGGTCCTCTGTAAGAGCAGCAGTTGCTACTAATACCAAGCCACTTCCCCAGCCCTGCTTTCTGTATACTTAACACGTTATTTAACGACAATCCTAAGGAATGTTTTACACAAATATCTATAACCACTCCTCTCTAATACAGCTGTTAGTTGCTAGTTTGTTTATGGGTGAAGACAAACATTTTCACATAATGGCAGTCAACTTAAGATCTGGTTTGATGGTGAGAAGTGTCTGTTCTGTGAAACACAGCAAGCCTTAATCCTTGCCTTTCTTTGACGCACGCATGTGAAAATCTGAAAAGTATACGTTGTTTTCTCCAGTCTTGTCTGTGTTCACAGGTCTCATGTCAACTGTGTTCTCTCTATCCCTGCATGGATGAGAGAAGCCAGTCTGAGACTTTGGTCCTTTGGATGATGTGTGACCCTTTTCTTTGCTGGGCACCATACCCTTGTCTCGGAGCCACAACTACTGAGCCGGGGGAGCCCTGGCTCAGCCCCTCTGTGGGGGAAGTTCTCTCTGGAGAGGTTCTGCCATAGAAGTTGGGGTTTCTATAGCCACCAACCTTGGGTTTCTCACGCTGTCTGATGCTATTCAGCATCATGTTCACATTGTCCCCAGTCTCCGTGAGTCTGTCCTTGCCAACAGGGACAAGTCCTTCCCAGGATGCAACACTGTCGTCCCTTCCTTTCCTCTTGACTTTTGTTCTCTTGTTTCCTGGGCATCGTGACTCTACACAGAAGTGGAAATAGACTCTCCACAGAACGTGGAGATAGTAGTGTGGTAGACTTAGTGGTCAGCACCACGTTTCCCTGTGTTTTAGTGAGAGGAATGGCACTAGGTCTTTGGACCAGGGGACAGAGGTGGGCATGGAAGAATTTTCTCCTCCTCCCACCATGCTGGTCAGCTTCTGTTCTGTTTCATGAGTCCTGGCAGCCTTGACGTGCTCAATGCCTATATATCCTAGATGGTGTAAGTGCATTGCCGTCTGCAGTTTGGGTGTTTCCGGTTTTTTGTTTGTTTGTTTGTTTGTTTGTTAAGTTTTCATATATGTGTGTTTTTGTCTGTCTGTGTCTATGTGTTCTCTCTGTGTGTATATGTATGTATATGTGTGTGTGTCTGTCTGTGTCTCTCTCTCTCTCTCTCTCTCTCTCTCTCTCTCTCTGTGTGTGTGTGTGTGTGTGTGTGTGTGTGTGTGTGTGTGTGTGTGTGTCTATTAGGCAGGACTTACATCTTCAGGTACCACTAAGCCAGCAAACAGATTGGCTCGCACACTATAAATCCAGACATGACTGGCCCTTGGGATTCAGTCAGTATGGTGGCTGCTGCTGACTGTCAGGGTCCTGCTTTTTTTCAAGACTGACTGATTTTTGCAGGCAGCCTTTTCCTGTCAGTGAGACATACAGTGGTAGGCCTCCGTGTGCATAGATTTTTAATCTACAAATTCAAATACTAAAATAATTTTAAAATAAAACCAATTTCTGTACTTAAACAGACTTTTTCCCTCGTCACCCTGAACAACGTAATCTACCTATTGGCACTGACACTGTCTTATAAATTACAAGTAATATAGAGACAATTTAACATCTGCAGAAGGATGTACACAGGTTATATGCAAATATTCTGCCATTTTATATAAGAGACCTGTGCGTTCATGGAGGCCCTGTACTGACCTCCTCGGGGATGCTGAGGGAAGACTGTACACGATCCACCTCTGCTGGATGGGGAAGGTGGCCATCTTGGGACCAACCCATTTGCTATGGATGTCTTGACCATTGAGGTGATAGCGTGCCCTGTCCACACTCTCATTCCTGTCTTCGTTCAGGTTAGACCAGCTTTGATCAATTATCTGCCCTTACCAGTTGTAGTTCAGGCTATCCCTGCTTTCTAAATATTTTGGAAGAACCAGAAATGATCCCTCAATGTTGTGTTCTGTTGCCATTTTCTGAACTTCTTTCTGACCCTTTGTACCCCTCTGCCTTTCCTAACCTCGAATGGACACTGTTCTGTTCGTTCCCTTCTTCTCCAGGGCTAACTTGCCGGTTGCGACCACGCGAGTTTGGTTTTTGTTTGTTTGTTTCTGTTTGGCTTGTCTCACTTAACATAATCTTTGGTTCCATCCATATTGCTGCTAATGACAAACTTCATTCTTCTTATGGCTGAATAAGATTTCATATATATCCTATATATGTAAACATACTACATCCTCTAAATCCATTGCTCTGGAGGAATTTGTAGTTATCAGTTAATGAGCTCCACTGTGACTAGAAAAGCACATGTCAGTAGGCATACCCCTAACACAGAAGAGCATAATTAAAGAATTACTGACTTAGAAAACACAACTCAATTATAACTTTGCAACCTGGGAATTAGCAAGTTCTCTGAACATATAGACATAAAACCTCCTACATAAAATTCTTATATTTGGAATTATAAGCTGTCTTGAAGGGATTCACAGAGCTAGAAAGTGAGTGCTGGCAGTATAGAGCTTAGTGTTTTAATCCCCAGTGACGTGTTTGACGTCTGTAAACAGTGTGATGAGCTGGTTGTTGGGTGGGTGGTTTTATTGGTCTAAATTGCTGTTATTGTTTTGTTTGCATTTTGCTTGATTTTAGGACAGCCCTCACCATGTGACTCTGGTTGGCTTGGAACTGTGTAGCGCAAGCTGGCCTTGAACTCATAAAGACCCACCTAGCTCTGCCTCCCCGGTGCTAGGATTAAAGGCTGTGCCACCATGCCCAACCTGTTTGTGTTTTCTGGGATTCTGAAGCTATACTCCATCCAGCATATATTTGTTGTCTAGTTCATACACCCCCTCCTCATTCGGCTTTGATTCGCTAGTCTTTTAGAGTGGTAATTATATACAGTAAAGAGAAGAATTTGCTCTATGTTTTAATTCATTCTGCCAACATTGCTCCTTCTATGAGTCAATTGCTGAAAATCTAGGAGTGTTACACTGTTTTTATTTTTGTTTTGTTATCAATAAGAGACCCAAAATTTAAGTAGAGAAATGGATAAATTCACCTTTGATAAGTGCCAGTGGTTTAAAAAAAAAACATAGTCATCTGTCAATATCTTCTCCAGACTGGACAGGATAAGAAAGCCTGAGAATGCGCCGAACCCCTAAATGAAGTAGTACAGTGTTTCCACACCACCTGCACACATCTTGCCGTGTACTGCTATAAAAACCATCTCTAGTGTATCTAATGCAATGTAGATACTGTGTGAACGGTTTCACAGTGTATTAACTAGAGAACGATGACCCAGAGGAGAGAAAGCCTCCACATATTCCGTCCAGAGACAGCTACTTCCTGAGTATCTTCTGTGTCTGCTTAGCTGAACCACAGAATTAGAGAGTCTGCTATCCTTGGGCCTTGGGGCTTAGACTAAAAACCTTTGGAAGATGGTCTTTGAACTGGGTTTTGAAGCTGGAAAGGCAGTAAAATTCTGTTGAGTGATAAACGGGGAAAAGACATTTCCCCCCAGTCCCTATGCGTCAAGATGGTGGCTTTGGGTGCCTGGGGCAGCACAGAAGGTCTATGTAGCAGGAGGAATGTGCTCTCACCATGGCAGCCACAGCGCTGGGGGTTAACCCATGCCGCCTTCATCAGCTTCTTGACCCAGCAGTTTTCACTGGGCTTCAAAGCCCCTTCCCAAAGTAGTCACTCTGATGTTATAATGCACAGTTGTTGATTTCTTTACTTCATGCCAGGGGTCGATGACTTCATTGGTTGGTATTTCAGATGCAAGAGTTCAGGATTATAGAAATAGTTCATAAGTAAATGCTATGTTCACTGATGTTGTAACCATGATTCATTTTAGATCAACACCTTGTAAGTCCCCTAAATGACATTTCTGACATAAACGTGAAAACTAATACTCAGGAATGTGTCCAATGAGCAGTACATCCTGTGACTGGGTTTATGGTTTGTTTTTCATACTAGTGATTAGAAAAAATTTTGATATTTTATTCAGGAATTCACATGGTCTGGGGATGCAGCTCGGTTGGTAGAGAACTTGTCTAGCATGTAGGGAGCCCTGGCTTTGATCACTGGCACTACACAACCCAGACATGGTGGCACACACCTGCGATCCCAGCACTTGAAAGTCAGGGAGGTCAGAAGTTCAAAGTCATCCTCGGTTACATAACAAGTTTGCACTCAGCCTGGGCTACATCAGAGTTTGCCTCTCCTTCCCCACCCCCAAAATAACCCGATCCACAGAAGCTTGTCAGCTTCTGCGGGGTTTCCATCCTATGACCCCACTGAATGTGCACACACACCCTAGTTTTGTAGCACTCCCTGTGGCTGATTGACGTCTCAGCCTCTCAGCACCATAGCATCGCTGATGTTGATTGTTCCTCAAAGCCACGTGGATGCTTGGGATCTGGGGCTCCCTGCTGCCGCCTTGCATCATGAGACAGGATGGCACTGCATGGCGGGGCTGGGAGAGGATCAACATTCAAAGTCTGGCAAGTGCAGATTGTCTGCCTGCCATGAAAAGCCCAGAAATCTAAGTTGCCCTGATTAAATCAGGAATCAACTGTTATCATGTCTCGTTAGGTGGCTTCCAGACAAACAAGTTGCCTTTTGCAAAATGGAATGCCAATTGCCGAGTGATTATTTTGATTAAACAAGAATTAAATGGGTACTGGCAATTTGCAGCATGCAATTTGCAAATTGCTTCATCTATCAAATGACAGGGCACAGACTGGCACTGCTCAGGTGGTATTTCCAAAAAGTAGATGTGAGCTCACAAAGGACTCTGTTCCCAGATCCAGTGGTACCACTGCTGCCTCCCCCACACCACAGCTCCTCCCCCCAATACCATCCCAGGCAGCTCAGCCCAGCCTGCCACGATGCCATCCAAAAAGAACCTTCTATGACCCAGTCCACAGGAAGGGTAAGCAGTTTTGAGCCCCCAAAATAGCAGTTTGGGGCTCTGACTGTCCACCAGCCTGGTTGATAATTCTCACCACATGGTGGATGATGGCCAGTGAACTTGATTGACAAGGGACAAACTCTTCTGGGATCAGCTGAAGTCACAGTAGAGCTGGTCTTGCAGCCAGGACGCCAGCATCTTTGATCTGTGTGGGCAGTCAGATAGGCTGAAGCATAAAACGGCAACAAGGAAAAAACTCACAAAGTTGTAAGCCTTAGGCTTGAGTCCTCCGGATTTGCCAGCTCTTTAAATTTGGATAAGGACAAAGCCTTTGTGGAGCTGGGAAAATCTGTTAGAAGAGGGATCATAGGGTAGCTTGGCGAGTTCTGAGACCAAGAATGCAGAGTGAGATTGTGTGAGTTATGTGAAGGGCTGAGGCTTCCAAGATAAGAAGGGTAAACTATTTTCCTAATATACAAAAGCATTCTGGAAGCTTCAAGTAATGCAGGAGCCCCATGGGTCTCCTTCCTTGTGAGTCTGCCTTCAGATCCTGTGCTCATTAGAAACAAGCATCTTTTGGTATAACTGGAGCTGTTTTGCAAATAAAGGACCTCTCCCTCTTGGCACATATTTGGAGAAGCAGAGCACTGGCTGGGTGACAGTCCCCATGGCATCTCTGATGGGCACACATGTGCAGACCCCAATGGCTCAACTGTGCCTTTTGACTTCATCTTGTTGATTCGTCAGAAGTGCTGTTGGCTTTCTGGGAGTTGAATCAGTCCTGGAGATGACATCGACTCCTAGAGTGTGGGTTTGAAGTCATAGAGAACTGTTTTTTATCTGCCATTTACTAATTGTGTTAGAACTGAATCTCCAAGGAAAAATCCTTACCTTGGGCAAGTGAAAAATCTCTAAAAGCAAGCACCAGCTTGGTTCTCAGATTTGGCAATGGTTATAGAATTGGGAGACCACATACTGTTTCCCTAGGGGCCAATGCCACTGTCAAGCTTGGCTCTTCAGTTATGTCTGAGACAGAAAGCCTCTGCTCTCCATCAACAGTTCTTCAAATCCATCACAGTGTCAACAAGATAGTGACTATATTTGCTGCTTTTGTGTGGCTGTGGTCAAAATACCTAAGAGAATACTTTAAAAGAGGAGCAATTCATTTTGCTCCATCTCAGAGAGTTCAGTCCTTGGTTGTTTGGCCCCATGGACTTGAGCAGAATGTCATGTCAGTGCATGTACGTGATAGGGAGGCTCTGGTGGACAGGAAGCAAAGAGCAAGGAAAAGACTAGAAACAAGGGAAAAACTTCAAAGACACGCCAATGTCTCACTTCTTTCAACAAAGTCCCATATCCTCAAGTTTCTACCACCTCCCAAAATAGTGTCGCTAGGCATGGAACCAAGCTTTAACATACCAGCCTATAGGGGACATTTCATATTCAAATTTTAACAACGACCACAGTGACAGCAAGGTCAAGGGACAGCCTATTGAATGTTATTTTAGAACACACACACACACACACACACACACACACACACACACACTTACTTTAAGCTGCAGGACTATTTATCAAACTGTATCGTTTTCAGAAGACTGTTCACAAAAGAGCAGTGGTGAGTCACAACCTCTTGGTTCTCTGACAGAACAAAGACCCTTATCCAAAATGTCAGTTTTATGTAATCCAATTGATGGTCAATTTAAGAGTAAGGTCGACCAGCCAGATTGTAATTAAGTCCATGGAAAAGAACGCTGTCTTCTGGATGTCAGTTCTCAGCGTTGTAATTAGCCAAATCCTCTCCTGTAATTATCTAGATCCTCTATCACTGACAGGCAAGCAGGAGGATGGGGAGGATTTGAGTGGAGTCCTCATTGAGTACTTTAAGATGATCAGCAAAGTCAAAAGGGCTGCTGATTGCTTTATATGTCTGAAAGCTCCTGAACGCTGTGTTTTCCAAGTACCTGGGTCAGTCTTCCAGGTTCAACAGTGAGGCAGGACAACCACACTCCGCTCTCCTGCTGCTCCGTCTGACTTTATATAAGGTGTGCGTGTCTGTATTTGGAACACGTCACAGCTCGACACATGACACCGTGGCATGCAGTGTCTGCCGTGATCCTTTCCTTAATCTTTGTCAAGGAGCTGATTCTTTAGTTAAAGCTCTCCACAGTTAATCATCTGCCTTTGTTATAACGAGCAGCCCACAATACATGAAATGACCAACATCTTCATAAAAACTTGCAATATCTAAAGGATGCTAACACCGAGTTCCCTCATGGGAAGACCTCCATCTCTGTGGCTGTGCTAATCCATGCGGCTTCACTGTGGCTATGTTTCTTAGTTTTATTAAGAAACCTTTATTAATAAAAATTAGGGGTTTTATTGCTATGAAGAGACACCGTGACCATGACAACTCTTATGCTAATGCCATGCAGCTTCTCAGCCTGGTCTCCTGTTTCATTCTAGCAAATGGGCAAAAGCTTCACTTGAGCAACCAGGAAGCCCATGATATCCCAATGAATCTAGGGACTTTGTTTCCTCTTTCTGGAATAGTTGGGCAGATTAAAATATTGGGCCCCATTGATTTCAGTGTAGTTCTCTGGTGACAGATTTTGGCCATGAACAAGGTTAGTAATAAATTGGGTGGCTGGCAAAAGGCCAATTTTAAGCTCCACTTGTGTGTTTTTCGTGTCCTTTGCTGTCTCCTCTCTTGGAATTGTGGAGTGCTTCAAAACTTAAAAGAAAAAGAAATCAAGTGGGTTAAAACTTAAAAGGCAACCTCAGTAAAAATAGGAGCCAGGGCCATGTTTAGGATTCAAATCAGGGCACTAGTTAAAACTGGGCACTGGGTGTTTTCTGGACACTGCCAGAGAGCTGCACATAGGAATTCACAACGTTTGAGGTAGCATTCATGAGACCTGAGCAGGCTCAGGCCAGACCAAATCCCAGAATGGAGAGAAGCGGTGGGCACGAGTCCCGCCCCCAGCTAAGGCAGTTGATGGCTGTTGGGAAAAGGAGGGTCTATTTTCTTAAAAAGTGTGCCCCTTGGTGGGTAGATCACCTTCCGGTGAAGGCCACACAACCAAGAGTATCCGGCCAGTGAAAACCATACTTGATGGGCTTGGAGAAACATAAAGGAGAGAAAACTGAATAGATAGGGGGTGGATATGGGAGAAATGGGGGAAGGAGGTAAATATGACCAAAAATACAATACATGAAATTTAAGAACAATAAATAAACATGAGGGAGGAGCTAAGCACTGGAATATGAATGAAGTGTCAATAGTAAAGGCAAAGATTTTAACACACAAAACTTCTGTTCATCAAAAATTATGTTTGAGAACTTATGCTGGACATATAAGGGCTTTGTGACATTTGCTCCTTTAAAAATTTTATACCTCTGTGTGTGCTGAGAAATAAAAGAAGAAATTAAGATAATGAAAAAGTAGAAGTTAGTTTGAATGTTATTTCAATTTTACATGCAGTTTTTGAACAAGGATATGGGTGACTACTTTTCACATAGGTAATTACAATCACGATCTTAATTATTGCTAATTGCTACAATATCCCCACGTCACCCTTCAACAGATGCTCGTTGAGAGCTGGGAGCCTACTACTTCCCAATGCTGCCTGTTGCTCCCCTCACAGATCCTTTGGGCTGCAGATTCCATAGATTCCGAAGGCTTAGCATTTCAAGATAATCAAAGAGCCTTTAATGTGATTTAAGCCCAGAAATATCACTGTGTTTGTTAGGATGACTTTTCCATGTAATCCTTGAGATATAGAGTTCAAGTTCAAGAACTAGGGGCTGGAAAGATGACTCAGGGGTTAAGAGCACTTGCTGCTCTTGCAGTGATTCCCAGCACCCATGTTAGGTGGCTTACAACCACTTCTGTAACTCCAGCTCCAAGGGATCAGATGGCTCTGGTGTTTGAGAACACATACATTCAACTTGCACAAACATACAGACACACACACACACACACACACACACACACACACACCAAAAGTAAATGCTTTTTTAAATGTTCCACAAATAGTTGATCATGTTGACCACCCCTTTGAGATGGGCTGTTTGCCTGGCTATGTTTTAACTATATCATCTAAATAAATGGCTAACAGCGGAATTGGTGTGTGTATGTGTAGCATACATTATGTATGTGTCTCCACATGGAGACCTGAGGTTGACACCAGGCGTCTTCCCCAGTTACTCTACCTTAGTCACTGAGGTAGAGTCTCTCAGTAGAGCCCAGAGCTCACTGATATGAGGTGCTCTGGAGATGCTGTCTCTGCCTTCCATATTCCCCATGCTGGCTTTACAGGGGACTGCCACACCCACCTGGTGTTTACCTGGGGTCTGGGAATCATAGGCAAACACTTTATACTTGCATATACTTGCATGCTGAGCCATATTCCCAGGCCCTGTCAGTTGCTTTGGAGGTGAAATCTGAAAAGAGGGACTATGTCTATTGTGTTCTACTAAAACTGAGGAGGTATTTAGTGAGCGTGCACCATAACCACAATTTTACATACAAACTGAAAGATGCAAAAGCCGTGTGAGACAGGGGCATGGTGCTGGGGAACTGACTCCTCTGAAACGATAGGAGACTACATCGTGGCATGCTCTTCTTCCTTACAGTGGATGTGGCACCGTGGTCTGCACGAGGCAAATTCAGGTTTTACATTTCACATTACGATTAGAACCTTCTGGAATTAAAAATGTGTCCTCTTCATGTGTGATTGCGTGAGCAGAAGTGGAACCTGAAGATGTTGGAGGGATGGCTGCATAGCTCATGTTGGCCTTGTTGGTGTGCCTATTTTATTACTGTATACAACCTGCTTACAACCAGGGCTGTGTTAGGAGTGCCTAACCCTCTGTCTGACAGTTGACTATCGTGGCCACTTAAATGTCTATGAAATGAATGGATGGATGGATGAGTTCAGTGAGGTTATAGACTTTTTCCCCCATAGTCACTTACTTGTGATAGAGAGTGTGGTACAGTGAGATGCTTCGACAATCATAGTCCCGTAGCTTTCATACACTGTCTTGTCATCTATTTCTGTACCTGCTTTGCAAACTAAACTTTATCACATAGATGTATGTTTGGGATAATTAGGCTTTGGTCCTATCTGTGCTTTCAGGCATCCACTGAGGGTCTCGAGTGTCACCCCCAATCCCGTACTATACCACGAAGCTTCCAAGTGAGATTAGAAGCAAGCCTTGAGTTAAACAGTGCTTGTTTGAGTGCTAGCCACAGAGAAGAGGCCAGCTTGGGCACAGACATGCAGCCAAAACAGGCGACATGAGGAGAGACAGTTGCTAATGCGTCGGACTGCAAGAGGCCTGGTCTTGTGCAGCAACTGTGCCCTGTGAGTGGGCTCAAGCAGAGCCGTAGCTAAGAGAGGGATCTGGCAAGAGAACCCAGGGGCTCAGCCCAGAGTTCGCATCCTGCAGATGAGAGAAGCATGCACTCTGCATGCCACATTTGCATAACATACTTCTGAGGTTACGAAACGTGATTTGCAGAGTACTATTATTGTTTCCTTTAAACGTGTCGAGAAGAAGAGGAAGCTCACTGAGCAAACATGGAAAGTGGTTGGGAAGATGGGATTTTTTTTTATTTGATTCATGCAAAAAAGATTTGAACACAAAGGAGCCAAATATCTTCCTGTGACATGTTGGCAAGCAGGGAGGAAGAACACAATTTCTCAATATCCAAGTGTCGAGTCGTGTGCTTTGGAGAGTCTGGGATGCCTAGCCTGGAAAGGGTTTAGACAGATGGGGCATTTTCAAAGTTACCCAAGGAGTGCCACATGATGGATGTGGAGGAATGGAGGGACAGTTTTGAAATGTCATCTGGAAACAATTTCCACTCGAGTGCCATGCCACCTTCTCCCATGTCTGTCTCCACATGGAGCTGTGACCCCTCTGCACAGCTCCTGAGATTGAATGGACTTAAACACAAAGACCAAAAAAAAAAAAGACTCTTGCCGGCATCTGGGTGCCAAGGCAGTTTGGAAAGTCGGCCAGAAAACCACTGTGGTCAGGCTGCCTTGATTCCCCTTACCCCAAAAGCCATTTCCCATCAACCCTGAAGTGAAAAGGAAAAAGTTCCATAGCCCAGTTCTCCAAAATGTGCTATTTATGTGTCTGTCCGTGTGTGTGTGAGTATTCCCGTGAATGCATGCTACAGTACTGGGAATTGAACCCAGGCCCATGTACATGCCATGTGGTTGCTCTACCACTGAGCCATAGCTCCAGCCCTCTTTGTATTTTATTTTAGCATTTTTTTTTGTTTCCTTTGAGGCAGAGTCTCACTCTGTTGGCCAAGCCAGTTTGAACTCACTCTAGATAAAGCAGAACTTGTGATCTTCCTGCCTCAGCCCCCAAGCAGCTGATATCACAGGCCAATGCCACCAGGCTAAGCACATTTCCAAGTACTTAAAAGTAAGTAGAATAATTCTCAGTGGAAACAAAAATTGCAGGGACCAACAGTTGAGCAAATAGCTGGCCTCCTTCACCACGGACTCACATACATTGGAATCCCTACACAGTTGACAGAAAAACCCTGTTGTCTGTAGCTTGGGAATCACCAGTTCCCCTCCCCCCAAATGTCCAGGAAGAGGAGTTGATGACCTCAAAGGGGCCAGAGAGTCATAGGATGGATAAACTACCCTGACGTCTCTATGAAGAATTGACCTGGCATGTGGACTGTGCCCAAACTTTCCACCATCCCTCATCAACTTCTGTCAATCGCACATCTGGTTTGGGCTTTGGAACTCTTCTGGGGCACCCCAGGGAGCAGCGCTCCTATTTATCAGACTCCCCTGGCTATCAGTTAGGCTTTGTCTAAACTAAACAGTGAGCTGATTCTTTGAGTATCCAGAAAGCCCTGGAACTGCATACAATTTAGATCTGCAAGGGTTGCTGTGAGGGAAGGTATTCAAGCAGCCATTGGAAGGAAGGACATTTTGGCATCCATGAACCGCATACACCAGAGCATACACTTCGAGGCATCTGAAACCATGAAATCCTCATCCCATTCCTCAAGCAGCTTTCATTAAATCTCTGGGCCAAAACATAGGAAATGGGGTAAGGTGCCATAGTGTCACCAGCAAGAGCATCCTATTGAGAGTCATAGCTCTGACTTCACACTGTCTGCCACTGATGAGGTGACCAGCTCATCAGGTATGCCTGGGACTGAGCAGTTTTAATCTGGAAAATCTGCATCTTAGAAGCAGGTTATTCCCAGGCAAACAGGGACTGCTAGTCACCAGAGGTTAACGGTGACCGTGCACAATTTAAACTATGCATTGTTTCCAAATCTGCAAAAGAAGGATATTGCTCACACGTGCCTGTTAGGTTATAATAAGGATTAAATAGGTTGAGCATGAAGTGCTCAGAACTTGTGAGCCACATCCAGGACAGTGACATTGTTAACATTGTCATAAGACAGAGACGAAGAGGATTTAGATTAACATCAGAATCCCAAAGCTGTGTCTTGCCGTCATGTTGAACCTCATTGTTTATACCTGTAAAGTTGGGGGTGGCGCATAACATCCATCACCCAGTTAGGAAAATGTCGAATAGGCTAAGCCCCAATTCCATGCCTTCTAATAAAGAAAAGCGCCAATCTAATGACTGTCATGAACAGGAGCAAAGAGGGCACACCAGCAGTGTGGACCACTTGCAATACCTCCTCGCTTAGTAAAGCCTGATTTCAACAGCAAATGCCCCGCCTTCTTCCTGCAGGAGTGTATAAAGTCCAGAACTAAAGCGCTCCCTCTAGAGGCAGAATAAATAATCCACCTAGCAGTGCCCACAAGCCCAGAAAGGATCCTTTTAAACTTCTGTTTCTAGGAGGCAGAAGCCAAAACTATTCCCAGAGATAATTAGGTTATTTCTGGAGATGAAGGATGGCAGCGAAGCAGGAAGCCCAAGGGCATTCAGGAACCTAGGATGTGCACTCTGCTGGCAAAAGGCCCTGGCGGCAGGGCAGAGGCAAGGACACAGGCAGTGTGATGTTTGTGGCTCCTGTCTCTCAGCTGCAGGCCTAAAGGCACAGGCTTGATGAGCACAGGCTGCGCTTGGCGGATCATACTGCCTGAGTGCTTCTCAGTAGCCACGCAGTAGCTGCCGTGAATGATCCCATAGTAAAGAATAGGATGTTCCCCATAGCCTGCTTCTAATTTTCCTTGTATTTCCTCTGCTTCCCGTGTTCCAAGCACCTCTCAATTATCAGCCACCAGCCACGTAGGCATCTTGCAGCCCTAATGTGCACGCCTCAAAGAGAATTCCGCCCTCCCCTCCAGTTACCAGCTGTGTGAGCCTGGGGAGGTTATTAGCTTCTCTGTGCCTTAGTTTCTCACTGGCAAGCTGGGGTATGGCGATATTTTCCTCTTAGAGTTAGTATGAGGGTTGAAGGGATCAGTACACGTGTTCCACAACGCGCCTGGTCCATAATCCCTAGCAAGTGAACTGTGTGGGTGAACTACCCTAAAAAGAGAAGAGGAGGAAAGCCATTACTACGAAGGGAAAAGACATCGACTTCCCACTGTGCATTCTTCTCCTCTCACCCCACCCCCAAAAGAAACTGGCCCTGTTCAGAGACTGGCCAATTGTATCTCAGGCATGCGCAGCATCTTGGGTAAACTGAGTCAGGCGTGCCTACTGGGGTTGGCATTGGACTCTTCATTACTTGTATGAACTCTATCCTGAGGGCACACTGCCCCTCCTCACACCCCATGTCTACCCCAGAGCCTCAGGCAGCTGGAACCCAACTTCCCATTTCGCATGGTTTCTCGGCTTGTTTTGAATTTTTCCTTTCTGGTGTTCATTAACAAGTGAACCGGGTGGTTGGAGACCGGGGGACATTTCCCTCAGCGGTTTGCAGACCGAGGAGAGGAACTAATGAGGAGAGGCAGTGTGTGGCCGGTGGGGAGATAGGAAGTCTGTTGGCTCTTTAAGATGAGATCCATCTAGGTTCAGATTCATACTCTGGCTCTAACCTGACTACCAGAGGGTGCACTTGTCCCCTGGGTGACCTCCTTGACTTATTAACTTATGCCACCCTCACCCAAGACCACACATAAGCACTAACGTTTATTACTGGCATCGCTTCTGGTACTTGCTTCGTTACTGATCGCTTACCTGTAAGTCGTTCCATCCCAGGGAGCAGGAGGTTTAACCTAGAAAGGGGACCAGAAGAACCTTCAGAATAATTTTACCTAACATCGTTAGGTCAAAGAGGAATTGTGTGAGAAGACACAGGTATAGGGAATAAAATGTAGCCAATAACTATCCAATCATAGCTCAGAACATTCCTGGTAGGGGGCTTGTGTTCAGGACCAGAATGCCTGGGGGGACTGGAGCAGTCCTATTAATAGACGCTGCACCGCTGTTACTTGAGTCTCTTCCAAGGAGCATGATGAGAGCTAATTGGCAGGGATGAGCCCAACTCGAGGGTGGGCTAGGGAGCCTCAGTGGGGGCATTTGGAAGATTACGCCTGATGCATTTATTTTTATCTCAAGCACAATAGAGATTTCTAGTGCTTCACATTAAAGACTTATGAAATACTGTCATATATTTAAAATATATAGCCTGCCTTCTCCCCCCACCCCCAAAAAAGCATTAAGGCAGCTTGCAACTATTAAACCATGTCTAGGCCAGCACAATTAGAAGCATAAATAGAAAATGTCTAGTAGGGAGGGGAAAAAATAGCTGCTCTCGGACCTAAGCTGTATTAACACAGCCTGTGACGCGCTGTCTGCCTGCGATTTGTGCACTGTGCTGAGGGCTTAGAGGTGGTCAGGACAGGCACGAGTGGACTCCTTTGCAAGCTCTACTTTTTGAGGGAGAAGGAATAGTCTCTTAAAAGGGAACCACTGAATACAGTGGCACGAACATGTAAGCCTAGTACATAGGACGCTGAGGCGGGAGGATCACAAGTTCCAGACTAGCCTGCACTACATGGTGAGGATCTATCTCAAAATAAACAAACAAACAAACAAACAAATAAATAAATAAATAAATAAGGATGAGAGAGAAGTGAAGGGATGGAGAGAGGGAGGGGGATTTTGAATGCTAACTATAAATACATGTAGCGGCTGGCTGGCAGTTGGCAGTGGCAATCCTCTTCAGGCTGATGGTCAGAGAGCCTGAAGAAGTGACTTGGAGTCAGCTTCTTTTGGCCTCCCCCCCTCTCCAGTCTAAGCCTCAGACTTCTCTGTGTCTACTGTCCCAGCCCCAAGAGTATGGCTTAGCCCTACCGACGCCCAGGAGTGGGGCTGGCATCACGTGTCCCAGGTTTTACCTACCGATCTACCCTGACATTTCTCCTCCTCTTGACCTCACTCCCAGCCTGCTCTTTCCCCCTTGGCGTGTAACAGGGACACTGTATGGAACCCGCCGTTCCTAACACTCACCATGCGCTTGCATCCTTGGGGCCTTTGAAGGTAGTGTCGATATCTTGGCTGCTAGCTGATATCACTCATTTCTCTGGCCTCATCTCTTCTGAAAAGCCTTCCCTCACACTTCTAAGCAGAGTGAATGCGCTCCTCCTCTAAGCTCTCCCAACACTAGTTTCTACCTGCATCTCCCCACTAACAAGGCATGATGGTTTTCCTGTCTCCATGTTAGTCCCCAGTTATACATTGTACAATGTTTTTCTTTGCATCCACAGCATCTAACATGCACCTTGAGGTATATTAATTACACTAGTTACTGCCCGCTGCCTTGCTACTGAATTCCAGGGAATGCTGGGCACTTCACATGGATATTTTAACCCCATAGTGAATAAACATCACAGGGCCCATTTGATATACAGGAAATGAGTCAAGTGGACTAACTGAGGAACTTGTCTAGATTTGCAGAGTGTTAGGGAGGCAGACCTGATCCCCAACTAGAAGTTTTCAAAAGACCTGAAAGTCTCTTATTTTTTTTCACCACCCCATGTTTCTTACATGGCCCTCCGCAAATTCATTGGCTGCGAAGATGTATTTTAGTACTATTCTAAAAAGACCCCACTGTGCAAGCCTAATGCATCAAAAGAAGGTACGTGGTCAGAGCACTCATTAGTGTTGAGTATAGGCATAATTTAAAACACATACTGAAGCTGAGCGCGGGCCACAGGTATATAATCCCAGCATGCAAGGGGTTAAAGCAGGATTATAAAGTCAAGGCTAGCTTGCCAGCCTGGGCCACACTGTAGTGAGAACCTTCCCCCCCCCCCAACACACACACCCACCCAAACAAAACAAAGCAATAAAACTGTCAAAATTGTAGAGTGAAGTATGTAGGGAAAATAAAGGCCCGTTGAAAATATATTCCGCCTTTTCTTCCTTTCCTCCTCATTTTGGGTTTGGAATATGTGGGACTGAAAACGGATATGATGAACTTGCTGAGGGAAGGGGGCCCCAAGCCCATATCAGAGTCAACCACAGGTAACTGTATGTTGTCGGGGCTGTGTGGGCGCATCCTGCAATTCTCAGTGTGGTGTTTCTGTCAACAAAATGCTGAAAGGATGACTGTTACTCCCTTGGGTTCCACAGATGCTTACTTACAGCCCTGTGGTTGCCCAGAGCTAACCAGTTAGCGGAAGTCAAACTGGTGTCTCTACCAGCGGCCATGACAGGCATAGGAATCCATGAACCAGCTGTTCCCAAGCCCCGAGAAGAGAGAAGAAGGCATCTCCATCCTAGAGGGGGACGCTGCATCTCCATCCTAGAGGGGGACGCTGCATCTCCATCCTAGAGGGGGACGCTGCATCTCCATCCTAGAGGGGGACGCTGCATCTCCATCCTGGAGGGGGATGCTGCATCTCCATCCTGGAGAGGGATGCTGCTTCTCCATCCTAGAGAGGGATACTGCATGGCCACTGGTTTATTCTATTGGATTGATTGTGGTGCTCAATTAGTTAATTCCATCTCACCGTGAAATACTCTCATTTCTTTTTGTTTGTTCTTTTTTGTTTTTATGAGACAATCTTCCTGTGTAGCACAGGCTGACATTGACTCAAATCCTCCTGCACCATCCTAAATGCTGGGACTGCAAGCATGTGCTACCACACCTGGTCATATCAAGTGGATGCTATCACACTTGTCCATACCATAGTATAGGAGCTATACTAGTCTAGTATAGAAACTGACCCTGCACTTGGAACTTAAATTCATTAACTGCATTATTTGGATGGTGTATTTAGGTCTTAAAGTATTCTTCCATGTGCTGGTCAGATAACTCAGCAGGTAAAGGCACTTGCCACTAAGCCTGATGACCTGAGCTTGTCTCCCAGGACCCACATATGGAAGGATACAGCCAATTTCTACAAGTTGTCCTCTGGCCTCCATAACCATGTGCTGCAAAAGTCATCCCCCATAAGTGAATAATTGTAATAATTTTTAAGATATTTACCTTAACTAACTCATCAGGTAAATGTTTCTCTATGAAGGTCATCATCTCAGCAATCATTTACCTTCAACTATTTTTCATGCTCTATTAGGGATTCAGAACCCTTATCTTGAAGAGTCTGAGCAAGAAGGTGGTGAGGTCCAGCCTTTGTGCTGGGACTGCAGAGTGCCATGGAAAGCACAGGGCACGACATGGCAAAGACAGGAGAGACCGTTGTCCTTCTTATAAGACCAGCGGCATTCACCCATAGCAAGTGGTGAAGTCTTACACTAATCACTTTCCCAAGACCCCCATCTCCAAACACCATGCTCAGATTAAAATTCCATAATCTTATAATAGCACAGGAGGATTAAATTTCAATACACAAACCTTTGAGGGATCCATTCAACCACGTTAAAAACCATGGCAGATGTTGTGTTGAGAATAAATGGGGAAGAACAAGTGTGGAGCTTAGAACAGTTAGGGGGTTAGGCCAATAATCCAGTGAGAAGGTGGAGCAAGGTGGCGGTAGTGATGAGAATCTGCTGGTTTCTGCATAATTTTTGTTGTTGTTGGGATGCCAAAGGAAAGAGAGGAATCTGAGGTTTGGGGCCTGAATGAATAGGATGGATATAAGGAGCTGCTTAACACAGTGGCAACGATGTAAGAAGAACTGATTTGGCAGGGAAAATCAGGATGTGTGGATGTTATCTTGAGGATGTGGATGAGATGTCGAAGTGAGGATGTAGAATGTCTGAGAGGTGAGTCCGGAGCTCAGGGAAGCTCTAGGCTGGAGGCCAGGCTGTGTGAGGGAAGAAAATGTGGAACTCACAACCTGGTTCAGACCCCAGCTTCTCACAGTGACCTTGAACAAGGCGATTCTCCCTTCTGCCATCCTCATTTTTATGGGAGAGGTGATACGTGGGAACTAGTGTCTCAGGACAGCTGAGAAGGGGTTAACTGAGGCCACATTTGTAAAACATAGCAAGAGACTGATGGGTGTGTGTTGCCTCCAGCCAGCCTCCTCTGAGTCACCAGACTCCGCTAGATACCATGAGGGTAATATGGACCCAGGAAGTCCTAGAATGTCAACAGAAGCTCCGACTCCATTCCACTAGCAAAGGAGAACATTTTCCCGATGAGTTTCTGAATGAAGAGCAAAGGTTTCAGTGTGGTTAAGTGGATTAGAAGGTGAGCGGCTGTAACCAGAGGAAGGAAAGTGACGGGTCAGGCCATGCACAAAGCCACAGAGGTATGATGTCAGAAGGGCCAGAGCAAGGGTGGCATCCCCAGAGGAGTTAGGGCCGAGTACCCAGGAGCAATGCTTCTTCCTTGGGGGTTACCAATCCCCCGATAGCACACAGCGTATTTCCTAATGGCCTCCCTAAGGGACAGACGCTGCTCTGTTCTGGAGCCATCTGCCTTCCTGCAGCAGAGCCTCCTAGCTGGTCCCTGGACCTCCATCCAAGACACAGATTCAGGGCCACTCATCCTGTGCTAGGGAGGTGGTGAAACATCAAGAGCCTCAGAGCCAACTGGTGCTAGGAAACTCACTTCTCTCAGGAGTCCTCCACCATTGACTCCCTTTGCCTGGAAGAAATAATGGGTCTATCTAGAAGGACAAGATGTCTCCTTTCCAGTTAAATTCTAGTTCCATATTAACTATTAGTTCTTTTGAAAAAAGAACGGTTGAGAATTCACTCTCAACCTGCAGCTTGGTCAGAAATGTGGCCTGGGACAGGTGGGTGAAAGGGCAGCCCTCTTGAGTGCCCATCTTGCCTCTGTGTGCACACGCTCCTCAGACCTCATACAAGCAGCAGAAAGCAGAATGCCAGAGACCCTATTGCTCCTGCTTTGTTTGTTTTGGGTTTTTCGAGACAGGGTTTCTCTGTGTAGCCCTGGCTGTCTTGGATCTCACTCTGTAGACCAGGCTGGCCTCGAACTCACAGAGATTCACCTGCCTCTGCATCCTGAGTGCTGGGATTAAAGAGATGTGTCACCATTGCCCAGCTTCCTATTGCCTATTAGAGAACTACAAAAAGGGAAACAGGCCCAATTTTCCTACATTGGCATTTTGTCTTATTACCAGTGTTTGGAATGTGCTCTCCTTTGATTTAGATGTGTGCTAAGTGTGTGTTTGTGTTTTGTTTGGGCCACACAGTGTTTTAAGGTGCAATTTGTTGCCAACATTAAAAAAAAAAAGATTTCACATTAAAATGTGGGTTTTAATATCCAGATAGCTTGCTTCTAACGACACTGGACTGGCCTTCTCGGCAAAGCTCTGCTATGGCAACGGAGTCCAAAACTATAATCAGCACTGTTCACCGCGGCCCTTGTCTGGCTTACCTCGTTCATTTCCTCACGTCCTTGCTTCACTATCCTGTGAGTTCGGGCCCTGGGTTACAGTGAGAGCAGACTGGGCAATTAACGGGTTCTGAGTGCGGGGCTGAGTCAGGTTTGTATCAGAAGTGAGCTGAGAGCGGGAGTGAGGAGATTACCTCAGGGAGGGTTGCGTTGTTCGGATGGTGCTGTGAGGGCAGGCGCTTGCTTTCTTGTGGGCAGCTTGCATGCTATCATAAGTGGGCCAGCTCACAGACAGCAGGGAGCCCTTGCCTGCAAATGAGCTAGTACCACCCCCACCCGGCCGGCTGAGTTCTGTGGAGGTTCCCCGCTTAGGACCTTCGTGAACCGCGTCTGGGGTCCATCCGGAGCTTCGTCTCCAGCTCCCATTAGCAGCTCATACCACTGGCTCAGGACTTTTGGAGGAAGAGGGTTCATTGTCTCTTCACACATTCAACGCTCTGCCCCTAACCCAAAATTCCGGGCACCTGGTACTGGTGTCCTCAGAAGCAGACTGATCGTCACTCGATGCTGGCTTTGGTGGAGGAGCTCGGGACCCGGACTTCATCAGTACCAAGAAAAATGATTTCAGGATGCTTGTTTGGGCAGACAGCATATCCAAAGTCTGTGGTTTGGGTTGAAAAAAAAAAAAACATGGTGTTCTGTGTTCCGTATGCTCATCCTTCAAGTTCATGGCCATCACCACCTGAGAGTACTTAGGGCTCGGGGTAACTGAAGGGAGCATAAATCCTGCTGGCTTTGAGCACAGCCCAGGGTACAGCCTACCTTCCTGTCCCGGCCAACGTGAATCAGCTCTCTCCCTTCTCCCTCCCTCGTTTCTGCCTGTAAATCAAGAGCCCCCCAGCATTAGTCACCGCAGAAGCGATCATTAGTAAGGACAAACCACTGCTTTCATCCATCACTCTGCGTCTCAGATTCAGGCTAAGCCAAGAAGATAGAGAAAACTGACATTACAAAAGGATGAGTCGTTACCCGGGGTTTTTTTTCAGAGCTTATGAGTCTGAATGTCTCCATGTAGATTCTGCACCCTCCCCGGCCGTTATAACTGCAGCTAGATAGAGGGCCAAGGAGTAGTCTAGCCATTCATGTAATGCCGTTTCCCTTCTCTGGACTCAAAAATATGTCTTTAGAGCCCTCCAGGAATCTGAGACAGTGACGGTGTCTTAATAGTAGAGTCTTTGCAATTTATCCTCTCCACTTCTCTTAAGGCACCAGAATGAGATTCAACTTTCTCAATGGGACCAGCTATGTCCCCCAAAGAAAGCCATAGCTTGGGCCGTTCTAGCCACCTGTGTTGTAGGGAAATCTGTTTTCTGCTCTGGCTGAGCACATGGTCAAGGGCACTGCTGCCCACAAAGAGAGGCTGTTTCCAAACCCACTGACAAGTCATGAACTTCCTTTCCGTGCCCTGCTGACCAAATGCTCGCTGGCCTACAGAGACGTGTTCCGCTCTCGGATTACAGCTTTGGCGCTCTCCAGTGCGTGCTGGCTCTGATTTTTTCCATCACACAGTATTTCTTCCAATTTTTAAATTCCCCATATCAACCACTTTACTCTTCTGGAGCAGAATAATTCCAAGCCAAAGTAACTGATGGGGCTGGTTAAAAACCTCACCAATTCAAAAGGGATGTTAAGGCTTCCCAGAGGGGAGATCTTGGGGCAGCTCAAAAGTATAAGCTCTGGCTTGTACTGGCCTATCCATCTTCTAGAAAATAAGGGTGTAAAGTTGTGTAATCACAGGCCCTTTCTACTCAGAGTAACACCACATTTCATCACATTTAAAATGCCACTGGTTATTAAAGGCATTGTATTGTATTGACTGACAAGCAAAAGGAGCCTAAAATGTGTCTCCAGTTAAATTACCCCAAACACCATTAAACATGACTAGGTTGTTCACACCAGGCTCCATTGGCTTTAAAATGCACTTAGGTTAACCCGGCAACTCCCTCTGGCCTGGGCTGCGTTGTTTGGTGTCAAATAGACGATCCTTTTCCATGACAAATGTAGTGCTGCTTTTCATCTCCTTGGGAGTGTCTCTCTAATGAAAGAAAACATTTTCTTAAATATTTGTTTTATTTCTACATTGTGTGTGTGTGTGTGTGTGTGTGTGTGTGTGTGTGTGTGTGTGTGTGTGTGTAGATGTGTGTGTGTGTGTGTGTGTGTGGTCTGTGTTGGGGTATGTGTACATGGGTACAGGAGGAGTACTCATGAAGGCCAGAGGAGTCAGATCCCTCTGGATCTTGAGTTACAAAAGACTGTGGGAACCACATGACATGGGTGTTGGGGGCTGAATGAGGGTCGTCTGCAAGAACAGTATGTGCTCTTAACCACTGAGCCATCTCTCTAGCCCTGAAATGGAGCCTTTGGGGGCCAAAAAGAGGGCTTAGCAGTTAAGAGCACTAACTGCTCTTCCAGAGGACTTGGGTTCAGTTCCCACCACCAACATGGTGGTTCACAACCATCTGTAACTCCAGCTACAGGGGATTTGATGCCCTCTTCTGGCTTCTGCCAGCACCAAGCACGTACATAGTTCACACATATACATGTAAGCAAAACAATCATACACGTAAAATAAATAAAAATAAACCAAGAAAGCAAATAAAGCATTTTGCTTTTTCCCTTGCAAGAAAATAACATTGTAGACATTCTTCTAGGAATGGATATCTGCTTCTTAAAACAAAATTGGCCTGCCTCTGCTCTTTTTTTTTTTTTTTTGTATATTCAGTAACTTTTCATTTCCGTTCTGAAGCATAATGGCCTCTTCATAAATATATTTTAATCATATTTTCCCTTTCCCTGACTCCTCCAAGATTGTCCCCACTTCTGTCTCCATACAACTTTGAGTTCTTTCTCTCTCCCTCAAAAAAAAAGAAGAAAAAAAAAAGAAAAGAAAAAGAAAATCAAAACAGACAAAAAAAACAAAAACAAACAAACAAAAAAAAAAACACTAAAAGCACACAAAAACATGGGGTCTGTTTTGTGATGACCAACTACTCCAAGCACGGGGCCTGCCTGGAAGTGTAATTTTTATACCTAGCAGCATTCCTTTGGAGAAAAACTATTTTCCCCCTTTCCAGCAGAGATCTGTTGCAGGTAGCTTCTGGGTTAGTGGGACTCTGTGCCCACTTCCCCTTCTCAGTGCTGGGATTTTGTCTAGTTTGAACCTGTGCAGGTCGTGTGTGTGTGTGTGTGTGTGTGTGTGTGTGTGTGTGTGTGTGTGTGTGTCTCAATCTCTCTGAGTTTATATGTGTATGAGCCCTGTTGTGTCTGGAAGACGCTGTTTCCTTGGAGCATCCACCACCTCTGGCTCTTACACTCTTTCCACCTCCTCATCTGTATAGATCCCTGAGCCTTGAGGGGAGAGATTTGATGAAGACATCCCATTTGGGACTGAGTGTTCCAAAGTGTCTCATTCTCTGCACATAGTCCGCTTGTGGGTCTCTGTGCTAATTACCATCTACTGCAAGAAAACGTTACTCTGATGAGATCTGAGGGATGGGATCTGTGGCTATAACCATATGTCCATGATGGATTCTATTGGAAGACATTTGCATGGTAACTGCACTCAGTGATGTGAGGAGAAGCAGGAGCCCAGCACAGTGGGAGGGTCATGACAGGACTGCAATGGTGTCAGCCATGCTCAGGTAATGGGACCTACATCACAACCGCGGCGGTAGATGCTGCGTGGTTCCTCAGTACATCCTGGCCGTCGGACATGGGACAGTAAGAGAAATGAGTGTCTCAGAATGGGTGAGTTCAAGGAATGGCTCCCGTTTCCTGAGAACTGACCCTATATCTAGCAAGGTGCTATGCTCCTGGCCAAACTTCATGTCAACCAAACTTTATGCCAAGAACTATGTGTAGGATGAAAATCTTATGAGGCTTGGATAATTTTTAGTGTTTGTCAAATTTATTTCTGAGGTGCATGAATTGTTTACAGAGAGTATATTGATTGATTGTGTGTGTGTGTGTGTGTGAGAGAGAGAGAGAGAGAGAGAGAGAGAGAGAGAGAGAGAGAGAGAGAGAGAGAGAGAACCACAGAGGCCAGAAGAGTGTTAGATCTCCTGGAGCTGGAGTTGTAGGTAACTGTAATCCATCGGACATGGGTGCTGGAAAGCAAACTCAAGCCCTCTGTAAGAACAGCCAGAACTCTTAACCTCTGAGTCGTCTCTCCAGTCCCGAAGGCAGAAGTTTTAACCATCTGATCTAATTACTTCAGGTCACACAGCTAGGTACATTCAGGTCAAGTATTCCAGTCCCACCTCTCAGATTCCTCCAGTCAGTTCTGTGTGTCTACAGTCGGTCTGAGGCCCACCAACGGCAGACTCACAGGAGCTCCCGTCTCCTTTCAAGGTCATGAAGCATCACTCAAGGTTGCAGATGTTTATTCGGTGGTGTGCAGCAGTGCATGCCCGTAACCTCAGCACTTAAGAGGCTGAGGTAGGAAGATTGTGAGTTCCAGGCCAGCCTGGACCACATAGCAAGAGCCTGCTTCAGAAGACCTAAATGAATAGATAAATATGTAAAGGCATGTCTGTTTTAAATAGTTCAGTCACAGTGTAGCTACTGTGCTCTTTCTTTAAAAAGAATAAAATCAAAATAAAGAGAGATGGGCCAGTGCACAGTGGCACTTACTGACAGGTCTGTGGACTTGTGGATCAAACTGAGGGCCTGAGTTCGATCCCTCTGAGGGCCCGAGTTCGATCCCTCAAACCCACATGGCAGGAGGAGAGAAATGGCTCCCACCAGTGTTCCCTGACTTCTGGGTGAGGTCCCGTGTGCGTGCACATGCATGCACACATGCGCGCGCACATGCGCGCTCTAAAGTAAGAAAGAACAATAAGCAAATAAATAGAAAATGAAAGACTCCAATCATATACGTCAGCAGTTCCCAACCTTCCTAACGCTGCGACCCTTTAATATAGGTAGGTCCTCACGCTGTGGTGACCCCCCAACCATAGAATTCTTTCCATTGCTCCTTCATGACTGTAATTTTGCTACATGAATCGTAATGTAAATTATGAGTCATAATGTAAACACCTGAGTTTTCGGATGGTCTTAGGAGACCCCTGGGAAAGAGTTGCTCAACCCCCAAAGGGGTTGCTAGCCACAGGTTGAGAACCCCTGATATGGGGTTTGTGTAATAAACGGGTAAGACTGACATGATCAGCACACCTACGTGAGGCAAAGGGCCCCCCGGAGGAGTTCCTTAGTACCATTTCTGTTGGGACAGCAGCTGTATCGTCTGGCTGCCCTCTCCAACAGTGCAAAACACCCCCAGTTCCTGACCAAAACCGTTGTCAGTAAACTGAAATGACTAGCCTAGCAGTGAGGAAATGTGTTTGTGAAAAAAATAAGGATCTAAGCTGGCTCAAACATTGGTCTTCGGAGCCCTGAGCATTCCACCTTTTCCCTAGGCTACCAATGACTGGTCTGCTTTACAAAGTTTGGTTCTTGGTGAAATGAAATGAGCAAGATGGATAGAAACACGGAAATGGACAGAAGGGGTTTCTGTTTTTTTGTTTTGTTTTGTTTTGTTTTTTGGTTTTTCGAGACAGGGTTTCTCTGCATAGCTTTGCGCCTTTCCTGGAGCTCACTTGGTAGCCCAGGCTGGCCTCAAACTCACAGAGATCCGCCTGGCTCTGCCTCCTGAGTGCTGGGATTAAAGGCGTGCGCCGCCACCACCGCCCAGCTTCTGTTGTTAATAATAATAAGCCATCAAAGATGTTTTTCTTTTCCGATGCTGTGAGACATGACATTTCCCAGTGTGTGAGAGTCCCTGGTGTTGGTCCCTCTGAGGAGCATGGGAGGCCCTACCAGACCTGGGAAATGGAACAGGAATGGAAGCCACCACGCCTAACCCCTAGAGAATAGCAGTTCCAAGTAACCCTTGTGGCTTTGTGGCCAGGGCGATTCTGTTTCCATGGTCAGCTAAATACAGGATCTGGGAGTGTCCTCGTATATTTATGTCCAATGCTGTGGGATCGAACCCAAGAGAAAGGAGTGGGAATGTGATGAAGGGCTTTCGTAGTCAAAATAGACACCAGTAAGAAACAGTTGCCAAGTCCAAGTGTTAGAGATCTCCATCCTCACACCCAGTCAGGTAGATTTGATTGCCTACTGTTCGGCAGCCAACGTGGAGATTGTGCTAGGAGAATGTAATAGTCGATTTTAAAAATGACTCTCTCAAGTCATTAATGTCTCTGGCTGGCAAGCATATATTCGTATGTGTGAAAGGGGAGGGATGTACAGGGACAGATGTGTGTATTGGGGGAGTCCTGACTAAACATTCTAACTGCCCCTTTGGGTTTGTTCCAGCTGCAAAGGTGCCTCCCACTACGGCTTGACCAAGGACCGGAAAAGGCGCTCGCAAGACGGCTGCACCGATGGTTGTGCCAGCCTCCCGGCAATGCCACTCTCTCCAGAAGTTTCTGCAGCCGCCACCATCTCCTTAATGACCGACGAGCCTGGCCTAGACAACCCTGCCTACGTGTCCACAGTAGAGGATGGTGAGCCAGTAACCAACCTCTCAGACTCTGGCCGGAGCAACCGAACCAGGGGTGAGTCAAATGGGTGGGTGTCTGGGAACGGGCTCTTGGTTTTCCCTGGGATTGCCCTCTGTAGAATACTAGTGGTGGAAAGTTCTAGAAATGTTTTTTTAAAGGGGAAATGATTCTGGTAGTTTTGGCAGCCACTCCACGTCCAGTTCTCCACTCCAATTTCACTCACAGTGAAATGAAACCGTGAGTGCTCGGATCTTTATGGCTGTGTAATCTGACTTAGTGAAGGCATTTGAGGTGAGGCCTGATGACTTATGGTTCCTGCCAGTGCGGGGACCTCCTCTGCCTGCTGTAGAAAGTGTTGTTATATTCACTTTTACCCAAGAGAGGAGAAAAGATTTTACATAAGCAAGATATGCTTTTTCATTACAAAAAAATTAGGAGTATGGGTAAATTCTTATCACTAAGAGACAACCACTGTTTTAATATCTTATTGTCCCACTTCATATATTTTATACATGAAATATTTCTCTTTTTTTGCTGTTGTCACCTTTTTGTTTTGAGGCAAAGTCTCACTCTGTGCCTCGGCTGGCTTTGACCTCCTGGGCTTCCTGTCTAACCTCCTGAGTGTTGGGATTACAGGCACATAGCAGCACACTTGGCTAGCGGATGGTGGCCGCGAACCTGTAACTCCCGTCTCCGTTACATCTCTCCTCAGCACGGCCCTTCGAGCGCTCCACTATGAGAAGCCGATCTTTCAAAAAGATTAACAGAGCTCTGAGTGTTCTTCGAAGGACAAAGAGCGGGAGTACCGTTGCCAACCACGCTGACCAGGGCAGGGAGAACTCTGAGAATGCCACTGTCCCTGAAGGTAATCAGAATCCCCACCCTGTGCGAGTCTGTGGGAGTCCAGCTCCGACCTGCTCCCACCTTTTGAAGGGTTCTTGGGTGGAGGAGAGAGAAATAAGGAAATATTAGATAGACCTAGACAATGAAAAGAAAGACAGAGACACAGGATAGCTTTGGGAGGGCCTGGGTCAATACCCAACAGCCTCGAAGTTTATTCAAAAGGGCTTTTTATAATATGCCAAAGGGAGAGGTGAAAGACCTCCCCCTTGCAAGATCAAAGCACACGGTACAGCCAAGTGTAGACCCTTCCAAACACCTGGTAACCACGCCCGTGGTCAAATCATCCCATTATGCAGCCCTGCTGGGTAAAGCAAGCTCAGATTCTCTGACCCTGAGTAAGGTCTCACTAGGAAGCTTCTGTGGGTCTCCACACCACCCCTACCCCCAGGCTGGCCACAGACTGGGTTTCCAAAGTCACTTAGGAATGATGACAGTCTGATCACCACCCACCCTCCATGATCCCTCTCTTCCCAAGGGTAACAGCATTATTTTTTCACCTTGGTTAGCCTCTCCACCTGAGTAAGGACTGAAACTCTTGTTTTTGTGGTCATCTTTCTACGCAGATGAAGGAAAATGCATCTGCTCCCTGGGCTTCAGGGGCCAGCTTAATACGTCTGAAAATAATTACTATAGTTAGAGAGGGAAAAGCATCTTATTTCATTCTCATCACAGTCTACTGTTGAAATGGGGAAATACCATAGATACCATGAGTGCTGTACAAACCGATAGGCAGCAAGTTCAGTCCTTTGTTTTCATTTGTTATTTTAATTTTCTTCATTTATTTATTGTGTGTGGGTAGAGATGGGTGCACTCATGTGTCCCAGTGCACGTGGAGGGCAAAAGACACCTTGTGAGGGTTGGTGTTCTCCTTTTACCATGTGGAGCCTGAGGCTGGAATTCAGGTCACCAAGTGCCTTGAGCCACTGACCTATCTCGAAGGCCCTTGAAAAAGCATCTTTTGACAGGCTAACACATACTGATAGACTTGTTACATTATTATCTCATTACATCTACATATGAGACACTCTAAGAGTTCTATGTGCCTTTTTAACTTAATCATCACAAGAACCCTATGACCAGGGCACATTTCAAGGTCACCAGCATCTCCATGGTGTGGTTCTCAGGATGGTTCACTGTCATTATCCCTGATTTCAGGAAAGTATACTGAGGCCTATAGAGGTTACTCAACTTGTTCTGTATGCCCTTGTTGACCTGTGAAGCCACAGAGAGAAAGTCATTGTATCTTAGTTCATGTATGATTTACATTTTCCCCAGTGTAAGTGGAGCTGAGGAGACATTGTTTTCCATCTTTCTCGTTTCATATTGAAGCTTTTAGGTTAAATTACCATTTTTTTTGAGATGGGGTCTCACTCTCCAGTCTTGGTTAGTCTAGAACTTACTGTGTAGATCAGGCTGACCTCAAACTCGCCGTGATCCTCCTGCCTTTGCCTCTTGAGAGTATTGGGCTTGCTGGCATGCACCACATCTGGTTTTTGTTAAATGTATACAGTAAAATAATAGCATTAAAACTAAGAACAGCTCCTCAGTACCAGCTAGGATTCTGAGTCATGCATATGTCATAAGAATGATGAGATAAGGGTTGTCGTTCCTAGTTCTCAGATAAGGAAAATGATCGCAAGGTTAGGTAAGTAGCCCAAAGTCACACAGCTAAACAACCACCACACACACACACACACACACACACACACACATGCACACTCACATGGCAGGGTTTAACTTCAAACTCTGGCTCCTTTAACACCTTCCCAAACACTCTTTGGAGTTGAAGGTTAAAGCCCCAGGTACTTTATTTACCCTGCCCTTGGAAAACTCACGAGCGCCATGGGAGACCCCTGGCTTGTCTGTGCTGCCCTCCCCCGACGTGCCCTCCACGCTCTCCCCTCGTGGGCCTGCGTGGCTTCTCGTGCCTGTGTCTGAGCTGCTGGCTAACCCGCACGCTCCATCTCCTTCCTGCCGCCAACCTGAATCTTCACCTGGGGACAGGGATAAGAAGCCGCCTTCACAGGGTCATCGGAAGAACTGGAAATACGCATTCCAATTTCTTAGTTCAGTACACAGATAAGAATGTTTTCAAATCCTATAATCTCCAGACGAAGACAGAATTTCGATCAAATTCTTTTGTGTCTCTACTAGGACCATTTTGACAGTTTTTTTTTTAAAAAAAAAAAAAAAAAAAATCATTTTCACCCCTGACAGTTCGCGGGGATCTCATTGGTCTGGCTCTAAGGAGCATCATTTAAGAGTGTGGTGTTAGACATGTCCTTTCAATCAAATCAGCTCTCCTCCGGTCATTGAAGGAGAACAATGTTTGCGTCTGTTGTAAAGGAGGAAGGGGGAAGAGGGAGAGTCGGGAGCTTTGATGATTATTTCCAAAACTTGCTTTGTTTTAAAATGATTTTTCAAAAAGTTTCCATCCCCTTGATACCAGACATGTTCTGACACAAGCTTAGAGCCTACTTAATACAATCAGAGCGGTTTGAACATTAATTGTGCCCAGTCACCCACATACTGTTCACACTAGTAACTGACAGCCTCATAGCCTCACAGAAACTTATCACTGACATTAAATTAAATCCGGCGTTAAAGACCCACAAGTCACAGGCTTCCACTGCCCACTACATTACCTCATTAATTAGGCTGTATAGTAATTGCAAATAATTTTTTTCCTGTATAATTTTCATAGAGAGTTGAGTTGTTTAAACAAATGAACTGTGGTTATGGGTTTTGAAAATAGTCCCGAAGAGTGGCTTATACAGAATCAGGCTCATAGCCTATCTTCTGAGTGTCAGAATTTAAGGTGACCCTGGGGATGAAGGCAGCTGTCAGCAGCTACTGGATACTGACTGTCCCGGCCTTCTGCATCCTAACTAAGCCTCTAGCTACACAAAGGAGCCACCTCCCAGCGGGACTAGGTGTGACTTATTCTCAGCAGTTGGTGTCCTCTCTAGATACTTATATTCCAGCTGGAGTGAAGGACAGTGCCAGTCAGTGCTTCTGGGTTCTTGGTACCTAGGGCCTGTTCCTGTGACCTTTGACCTGGTTGTGAGCACCTGGCTCCTGGGAAACTATTGAGGCTATGAGTGTGCCTGTCATTAGAAGCCTGGTGTTCCTGACACAGTCACCTTACTTCACAGCTTCCTGACTGTGCATTTCACACACACACACACACACACACACACACAAGCGTGTGTGCACATGCATGCACACACATACACACATACACACACATACACACACAAAGTGTGTGTGCACATGCATGCACACACATGCACACACATACACACATACACACACAAGCGTGTGTGCACATGCATGCACACACATACATACACATACACACACACACACAAGCATGTGTGCACATGCATGCACACACATACACACACACACAAGCGTGTGTGTGCACACACATACACACACACACACACACACACACACACACACACACACACGAATAAAGGACTGCCTATCACTGTGGAACTGCCCAGTGGCCCAGACTGCTGTTCTCTGGCACAGCCAGACTTGGGTCAAATACTAACGTTAGGAAACACCCGCTCCCATGATCTTTGATCCTTTCTTCAGCACTGAGTTCAGTGATCCAGGTAGATGCGGGACACCTCCAGAAGGTGGCCGTGAGACCGTGATCTCGGCCTCTTTGTGACTATGAACGAGGTCTTCTGACTGCCTGGTATTGGCAGTAGTATTTGCCAGAGGGCTGAGAATTCCTGGAGCCTGAAAAGCAGAGTCTCTGAGATCTTCCGAAATAATCTAAGAGGACAGAAGAGCAGATTCGGCTTTTGTTCCTTGATAAGAAAGTAATGCCATCTCGGGTCATTTCCCTGAAGACATCTGTTCATTAGTTTGTTCCTATTCTAGCAGTGAGCATCAGCCAAAGGCTCCCATGTACGGAGAGATCTGTGCACAGAACCCTAGAGCAGCCAGAAATCACTGCCTCTGATGTGTATTCCAAGTAGTTTAAACATTAATTGGAGCAGTCAAGCAAGGACTAGTAACATTGGGAAGAGTCAGGTTAAGACAGCTACATGCAGCCTGATAGTGAGGCCGGTTGCTAGATTCTCCAGTCCAGTTGGTGATATGAGAGATCATCATTGATAGCAATAACGGAAGGTTGAATGCCATGAGAAGTAGAGTTAGCCTTATAGGAATCATGTGTTTAGAGACAGCAAGAAAAAGAGGGATTGGGGTAGAGTTTAATTGGAAGGGATTATTTCATGCATGCCTTGGAGGGAAAATTGAGTTTTGGCCCAGGCTGGAAAACATTCCAGCAGAGAAATGTATGCTGGCACCAAAGCACCAAAGTGGGAAACACGCACAAGGAACAGCACACAGTTTAGTTTGGCAAGGAGGTCTGAAACAAATACTGTTTTTGTCCATTTCAGTCTTCCCAAGGTTGTACCACCTGATTCCAGATGGGGAAATTACAAGCATCAAAATCAATCGAGTGGATCCCAATGAAAGCCTCTCCATTAGGCTTGTGGGAGGCAGTGAAACCCCGTTGGTTCACATCATCATCCAGCATATTTACCGTGATGGAGTGATTGCCAGAGATGGACGGCTGCTGCCAGGAGACATCATTCTCAAGGTGCCCAGAAGGCATGATCGTGTAACTAGAAGCTACAAGATCATGAGCTGTAGGCTATGAAAGGCACATAATCTAAATCCTTAAAAGTAAATAATGGTTGGATGAATAGGTGGAAAGATAGACAGATGGTTGGGCAGAAAGATGGGTGGATAAGTGGATGGGTGGATGAATAGGTGGAATCCTTCAGAGCCGATAATGGATGGATAAGTGGATAAGTGAACAGATAATTAGATGGATGGGTAGATAGGTGGGTGGATGAATGAGTGGGTGGGTAAACAGGTGGATGAATGAGTAAGTGGATGAATGGATGGGAGGATAAGGGGACAGGTAGATGACAAATGGAGTGGGTATTATGAAATAAAGATAAACACCCCCTTTCCACAGTTACATTGAGATAAATCTCATATGAAGAATTCTGATGTAACTGGGATGGGTCTTTCATTCTTTCCCTCCCTCTCTCTATTTATAAACAATTCTCTTTGCTGCTGTATCATGTTCTGCCTTCTCTCTCCTCAGCTACTGTCTTCATCTACCCCTCCCTTCCTCCACTTACTCTTTCTTTTCTTGCTCCCGGGGCCTCCCCTTTTAAAAGAAACGTTAGTGTAAAATAAGACTGGAGCATATATTTTCTTAAACTGGAAAGCAGACGAATGGAAACTGTCATATTTGATCTAGTTCTGTTCAGACAGACGCCCCTTCTACAGAAAATCTAGTCTCATGACCCAGAGGCATTCTCGAGGAGTCAGGAGTGGAATGACCTGGCTTGGGCACACTGCCCTCCAAGGCATGGTTGAAAGGAAGACTTTGCAGAAAAGTTCTCAGGACAGAAAGGAAGCGGGTGGGGAGAACTGTTGTTTACCAGACAGATGTCAGCTGTGAGCCCAAAGGGACTAGCACGCCCTCCCTGCTTATCTACTTCTAATCTGGTACTCAGATAACAGTTTCATCTCACCCTTTGCGGCCAGCAGAGGGACAACTCCTGTCCCCCATTGTGAGCTGTTTGTTTGGCAAACGAATTGGGATAAGAGGAGAAATAATTGAAAGCAGCTCCTGCAGAAATGTAACATTCCCACTGGTGTCTGGGGGGCGGGGGCGGGGGGGTCGCACCAGGCAGGGCCCATCACTCAAGTGGGCCACAAAGATTGGGACCCCAGTCACAGCAGGGCTTTCTCCCTGCTCCAGTGGAAACTGTTGTGCCTGGGAGCGGGGAGGGGAGCTGCGTAAGAAAATTCTATTCTTTGGCCCTCACCTGGAGGCAACTTGAAGATAAAAAACATGCCAGGGACTTTTACCAGGTGACCGTGACTTTCCTTGGCTGGAAGGGGGGCGGGGGGTGGGGTGGCTAATGGGGTAGCAGACTCTGCCACCTTCCGGGTAGTGTTCCCTTGTGTTTGGACAAAGGGGCATCTTGTCTTCACTGAGGGAGCCCCGTCCATCTCTGAGCTGCATCAGGAAGGAGGCAGGGGTTGACCCTTCCAAAGCTCATTCCAGTGTGCCTCTAACAATTGGCTTCAAGTACAAGCCATCTCAGCAAACTCCTGAAATCTAAGCAGAGTGCAGGGCTGCTGGGAACTGTTTTCCTCAGAGCGGTGACAAACACTGGGGGCTGTGGCCTCCAGGCTGGGCCTGTGGAGCCGGGGTAATTAAAGCCAGAAAGTCGGTGCAGCAGCAGACCTGGGGGTTGTCACTGAGGTCCAAACGAGAGGCCTGGCTTTGGGACATTGAAGAAGGAGTGCTGTAGAGTGATCGGCCTTTCAGGAAATAGCCTAGCAACGTCCTTGGGCATTAGTTTGTTTGAAATTATCCAAGCCCCCAGACTCCTTTGTGGTTAGAGCAGCAGAAGACCTCCCAGACATCCACCTCGGTACCTGACATTCCTATGCTCACTGCCACACTCACACCTGCAGATGCACACTCAGACACACTCACCGATACTGTATCATAGACAACAGCCCCTTCACACACTCAGGCCCTCTCACAGATACTGTATTATATAACACACACACACACACACACACACACACACAGAGGCATAATCACAGATACCATATCATACAACACACACAGACTCAAGCCCACTCCCATACACTGAGTCATACAACACACACACACACTCACACACACACACACTCACACACACACTCACACAAATACTGTAATATGCAAACACACGCTCAGATAACATAAAGTGAAGACACACTCATGCACATTCACACAGATACCATCACATACAAACACTCCTCACTTTGCCAGGCACACTTACACAGATGTTTTGACATGCAAATACACTCACATACGCACAGGCACACTCACAGATACTACAACATGAAACACTAACACATGCTCAGACATATTCACACAGATATTCTATATACAAACACATTCACACATTTAAGCACGTATTCTCTCTCTCTCTCTCTCTCTCTCTCTCACACACACACACACACACACACACACACACACACACAAAGATGGAGTAATTGGAGGTGAAAGTATCGGTAACTCAGTAAAAAAAAAATTGTTGAAGATTTTTGGAAAGAAAACAACTCGTTTTGGTCTAAATAGTGTTGGATGTCACCATCTGGTGTTGGGGTGCAGATCAGTGGCCAGGCCTTTGCTCTGCATGCCCCTCACTTTAAGAATGTAGTCATTTGAGCTGGGCAGGGTAGCACACATCTTTAATCCCAGCACTCAGGAGGCAGAGACAGGCAAATCTCTGAGAGTTTAAGGCCAGCCTGATCTACAGAAGTGAGATCCAGGACAGGCACCAAAACTACACAGAGAAACCTTATCATTTAAGTACAATAGGAGAGTGTCTTTTTCTTTTCATTTTTTTTTCTTTCTTCCTTCTGTATCAATGAAAAACTAAAATTGGCAGACAACAGAAATAATCACCAGGATTCTGCAAATAGACATATGGGCCTGTGTAAGGACAGGGGTGATGGAAGGCAGTGCTGAGCCATCGATGTTGGAAAATTACTGTGGAAAATGAGGTATTTGAATACAGGCTAAAAAGAGATAGCAGAGCGGGCTAGGGGACAATGTCCTGATTACTCTGTGTCCTTGGGCTTGTATTCATTTGATTTTTGTGATGCTAAGGACCAAATCCATGCTGGCCTGGCCCTATTCAGAAGGCTTATGGTAAGTACACTCACTATCAAATGGCCCCACCCCCAGGTTAATGGAATGGACATCAGCAACGTGCCTCATAACTATGCCCTGCGGCTCCTGCGGCAGCCCTGCCAAGTGCTGCGGCTCACAGTGCTTCGTGAGCAGAAGTTCCGTAGCAGAGGCAATGGACAGGCGCTGGACTCCTATGGACCTCGGGATGACAGTTTCCATGTAATCCTCCACAAAAGCAGCCCCGAGGAGCAGCTCGGCATAAAGCTGGTGCGCAGGGTGGATGAACCTGGGGTATTCATCTTCAACGTGCTGAATGGTGGTGTCGCCGACCGGCACGGCCAGCTAGAGGAGAATGACCGTGTGCTGGCCATCAATGGACATGACCTTCGATTTGGCAGCCCAGAAAGTGCAGCTCATCTGATTCAGGTGGGTCAGAAGTCACCCTAAGATCCCGGTCAGAAACATCCACACGGGCAGGAACACTTAGCCCCTGTGAGCCTTTCTCTAGGGAAGTCAAGAAAAGGTTGGTAGTTTCAATGTTACTGTCCAAGTAAGAACCCAATTGATGGCTGGTGGCGGTGGCGCACGCCTTTAATCCCAGCACACAGGAGGCAGAGCCAGGTGGATCTCTGGGAGTTCGAGGCCAGCCTGGGCTACAAAAGCGAGATCCATGGCAGGCACTGAAACTACAGAGAAACCCTGTCTCGAAAAAAACAAAACCAAAAACCAATTGACACAAATGGTGTACCTTGGGTCATGACCTCTACTGATAGTCTTACAGTGTATTCATTCTCTCTCTCTCTCTCTCTCTCTCTCTCTCTCTCTCTCTCTCTCTCTCTCCCTCCCCTCTCCCCCCCTCTCCCCTTCCCTCCCCCCTCCCCCCTCTCTCCCCACCCATTCCCCCTACCTTTGTCCTCCAGTTCTGCTTTGCTTCGATTTTATGGTTACCTGCCAATCTAGAAAAGTGTAGTAGCACACATTATATTCTAGAAGTACCTAAAACAATGCCTAGCAAGGTTAAGTACTCGGTGAATATGTGCTTATTATATGCAATTATTTAACTAGTAAATTAGTCAAATTAGGAACAGGTAAATACATATAAAATACATTTTGCTCACTAATTCCATCTCTGAGGGATTTTTTTTTTTTTTTTTTTTTTTTTTTTTTTGGTCAAACCGTTTACCACAGAACCAGATCTACATTTGTTTTTGCATGCTCTTTGGCCCTATGACGTAATCTCTACTTTTCATCCCTTTGACTTTGCTCAGTTCTCATTGGTTGAGCAACCTCCATGCACCAAGCAGTGCCCAGTACAGTGGTGAATGAGGCAGTCATGGGTGCTAGCTTCTCAGAGCTGGAAAACCCCCTGGTTTTGTACAACCACGAAGACAGAGCTGGACTAGAAAAAAGGATAAGATGAAACAGTCTTTCACGAAAGAGAAGCCCCCTTTATTCTTCCCTTCAGGAAGATGCTATCTTAGCTTTTTTTTTTTCCCCCATCCTTAAAACCTTGCCGCTAAGGGGGATTGTCAATATTTTTTCACATTACACTTACTAGCGCCCTCTGCAGGCCATCTAGTGCAACTCCCATCCTGTAGCTCTTGGCCAACTGTACTTTCGCAATGGGCAAAAGAAAAACTGCTATGTTATTTGGAAAAATCTTGATTACACATGGCGTTTTACTCTTGAAGATTAATAACAGAAGAACATGTTTTTCCCCGACAAAGTAAATGTATGAAGTAAAAATCTTGCCTAATAGTGGGAATTCCTTAAAAAAATCCCTTTGCTTGCTAAACAAAGCCAATCTGCTTTATAAGCAGAAAGAAAACTTATTTTTCAGAAAGGCAAGGGCAAAGCTAGTTGGAAAAGAAATGTAAAAAATTAGATGCTGTTTTAAAAAAAAAAGCCAAGCAATAGCCTGCTGTCTCTGAAAAGTCGATTTTATTTATGTGATACTCGTAACACACACCAGGCTGCAGGGATTAAACTAAGTACCCTTCAAAGATTGAGACTCAAATTTCCACCCAGCCCTGGCCGTTGGCTAGGTTGCCCATGTGTGTCTCCCCCATGAATCACATTTGCCTCACAAAGAAATTCCCAGACAACATCTCCTCTTGGCCATGTTCTCCCCCATCAAGCTACACTTTTTTTTTTTCTTCCTACGTTACTTCAGGGAAGAGTTATTACAGAGGCCACAACTGTTTTAAATTGGACCAACTTTACATACATTGAGCCCTTCACCTCCGCTTGTTCAGCAGCAGCCTGGGCAGACAAGTCCCCAGGGTGAAGACACATGGAGAGTCAAGGCCTGTTAAGAGGAACAGCCTTAAAGAGATAGACACCTCCTACATGGAGCCATTGACTTCTTAGCAGCTTAGCCAGGACCACGTGGGTTTCCACCATTGTTAATTTCTCAAGCTTTTTGAGCATCCTTACTAAAATAACTATATGGAAAAACAAACTCTTTGGAACTATCTGACGTCATGCTTGAGATAACAGAACAAAGAGATAGCTGATCAAAGAGGGGAAAAAAAAAAGATGTCTCAACATCTGTATCCCAGAGCGCCAGCATATTCCACCCAGTTATCACCACAAGAACCTGGGGATTCTAAGAGAAATGCTTATTTTGAGGACTTCCCATCTACATGCAATTCTAGATTAGTGAGTTACGTTTGTTTAGGAGTTCAAATATATACAGCCAACTAAGAAAGAATTGTGAATTTCAAATTGAGTAACCCTCCATGCTCTTAACTAGCTAGCTAGCTTTCTCTTCCTTTCTTCCTCTCTCCTGTTCTTACTTTCTCTTCTTTTCTTTCTTCCTTCCTTTCTCTCTCTCTCTCTCTCTCTCTCTCTCTCTCTCTCTCTTTCTTTGTTTCTTTGTTTCTTTCTTCCTTTCTCTTTCTTTCTTTCTTTCTTTCTTTCTAACCCTAGAAACTGAAAATAAATTCAAAGCAGCTTCTAGAGGTTGGGGGAAGTAGGAGCATTCAGTAATCCTGCCATATGTGTGATTTTTGTTCCTCGGATGAAATGATATTTAAACACACAGTTACTTCATCAAAGAACTGAAAGTCAGCCTGTTGCAGGTTTTAAAGAGAATGTGATAGGGCTTCAGACAGAGCCAAGAAGTAAACAGTGCCCTGCTCATATTACCTACGTTTACTCTAAAGACGGGATTCCAGCTCATGAGTGGTGCTTCATACCTGGAAAGAAAAAAGCAGAACTTGGGTGGGAATTTCAACATTCAAGTCCCTGGGAGCCAATAAGAACTGTCAGTGAAATAAGACCTGCTAAATCTGTGTGTGTACAGATCAGCACAGCTCATATGGAATCTAACCCCTGCTTCCATAAATTGTCTTACCAGGGTCCTGTAGTCAATTTAGTGCACATAGACTAAACTTAAATCTCCTTATGCTCAATTCTCAAAGCCTGAAAGATTCCTAAATAAGACTCCAAATTCCCTATTTTCTCACTATAGAAAGTGAGACTTGGAAACCGGTACAGCCACTCAAGTTAAACTTTATGCGAAGGAATCTTCTGTGCAGCTGTACACACAAGGGTGGAAGGGCCTGGAACCCCGCTTTCTCCAGCGCAATATCCCCTCCACGCTTATTCTTTTACCGTGGAAAAGAGATAATCCCGGGAGGAGCAACCTCCAGTTCCCTGAAGAGAAGGGGTGCTGAGGCAGAGGAGTGGCTTTGTCTGTTGACTCAGCAATCAGCAGACTCAGGGACTTAGTTGATGGCATCTGTATGACCCTGCCGAAGCCACCAGCTCTATTGCCATCACCACTCACTTTCTTATTCCTAAAAGATTCTGTCTTGAGGGGGAGGAAGAGATGGTCAAGAAAAGTCCTATGCGTAGGTGGAAGACGAAGCAGGAGGCAGCTGACAGGTGATTCTGCAGGTCGCCACCCAGCCCTCACCTGCCTGTGGCAAGGCACGGCCCTTCTAAATATGCATCTCCTCTGGACCCAGACTGTGCCCAGGGCCTGCCTGCTTCACAGAGCACAATTATGATAGCCAGCAGTCAATTCGGTCCCCACCCCCCACTTCATGTGTTTGTGCAGAATAACCCTGTGCAGCATGCTAGAGGGGATGGAAACTCCTATAAAGCCAGTGCAAGAAACCCAGCAGGTAAACCCATGTGAGCTATTGCTCACTTGGTGCACACCATTGACGCCAGCACTCATGCCGAGGCCATGGACCTCTATGCACTTGAGACCAGCCTGGTCTACATAGTGAGTTTCAGGCCAGTCATGGCTGCATAGTGGGACCATAGTGTCTCAAAAAACAAATAATTTAAGCATAGAATATGTATCATATTATATATGTGTGATATTATATCTTTTTTTTTTTTTTTTTTTTTTTTTTTTGGTTTTTCGAGACAGGGTTTCTCTGTGTAGCTTTGCGCCTTTCCTGGAGCTCACTTGGTAGCCCAGGCTGACCTCGAACTCACAGAGATCCGCCTGGCTCTGCCTCCCGAGTGCTGGGATTAAAGGCGTGCGCCACCAACGCCCGGCGTGATATTATATCTTATATATACATTATATGTGATACATATTGTGATATATATATATACATACGTATGTATATATATTTACACACACACACACACCCCAAAAGCAGTGCAAATGCCTTATTCAGTTTCAATTCTCCTTACAAATAGGGGAAGCCCTTGGCTGGATGAGAAGCTTACACTGCCATGTACAGGTTCTCTGTCAACTTTTGCTCTGCCTATAGTTAGCACTGGCCCTCGTAGTCACCATTTCCCATTTCTGACGAGCCCATCTTCTGCATATACATGGGTATGAAACCAGGAATCATTCCGGCCTTCATCCTTTCTGTTCCTCTACCTTGTCTCCGCTTTCATGTATTCACCGTCACACCAGTGGGAATCAAGACTCCAGGGCCCGGGACTGTTTCTCAAGCCTGACTCCAGTTGCTCCTGAGAGTGAGTGCCAAGACCAACACATTAGCCTACCTCATATCTCCAATGCTGTGAAAGAAAGTGCACCAAAGAGCCTCCCTGTGAACGATTCATGAGGTGGCTGGGAAGAGCCACAGGGCCAGCCTTGCAGAGAGTTTATTTGCTAGTAAATTGATGCCAGTGTTATTTATTAGAGTGTTGGTCCTGCCAAGGCTTCATTCTCGAGCCAGCATTTGAAAGCCCAGGGAGAAATGTGCGCTCACCAATGTGAATGAAATAGCTTGCACAGGTTGTGCCTTGGCAATTCGGATTTTGCCTGTCACGTTGAGCCGGGTATAACTCTGCAACCTTCCCATTTCTTATAACGTGTTGCTCAGAGCATGCACTACTCGCTGTCCAAGATGAACAGGACACAGTTCCAGCCCAGAGCCAAAGCTCTGCCAACAGCCTTCTCAACAGTGGAGTTTCCCCAAAGATAAGAGAGCAAACTCAGTTTCTGTGATTGAGGTTTTGACCCGAAAGCTCATTGTTACTTATCTTCCCATGAGTTCTGTTTCAGAATGTTCTTGAAGATAACCTTTTAGCGAGGCTTGCAATCCAGAGGAAGAGATACAATTATTGCAACACTCTCTTCCAAAATTGAACACAGTTGGTGATGCCATAGTTCTGTGTTCTGTTGCATTTCTTCATGGCGTGTTACCTGGGCGCTGTGTGTGTGTGTGTGTGTGTGTGTGTGTGTGTGTGTGTGTGTGTACACCCATGCCATTCTGATGTAAGCTTCAGATGTAGTAAGGGACCCCAGGGAATCCAAGACAGGCTAGCAAAAGAAGGGCACATAAGCCCTGATGGGGTTAGGGCTGTGCATAAAGGAAAACAGGCTAAATTCAAGCTTCCTCTGTGGAGCCATTTGGTAGCATTTTCTACCATGGATATGGAATGAACAGCTCACCTAGCTGACCATCCATGGTGATATTTATAATATTCTTCCTATACCCCAACAATTGTATTAAAAGTTAGTCTAATTTATAACCACCCACCTGATGACCCCCGAGTTTCAAGAGAGCCTTTGTATAGAGATATCGGTGTGAGGAAGGTTTGGGCTGGTTAGTGCTTTAGACAACTGTGAGGACCCAACTGCATTGGCGGAGCTCTTGGTGCTTAAGGTCCTAGTTCCTGACAGGGAGAGGGAGTGATGTGCTCTGGAAAGGAAGGTGAGAGAAGTGGTGTCTTAGTCTCTGTGACTGCCATGGAAACAAAGTCCCATGAATGGAGTGCCTTATTAATAGGAACAACAGAAATGCATGTCTTACAATTCCGACTATCAAGATATGGGCAGATTCAGTATCTGGAAATGCCCCCTCCCACTTAAATCTCTGTGTGTGATGTGATGTATGCACATATGTGTGTGTGCATGCATTCATGTGTGTGGGTGTGGGTATGGACATACCACAGGAAGCACGTGTCAGCCAGAGGACAACCTGGAATGCTAGCCCCTAGCTTCCACCCTACTTGAATGTTTCTTAGTGTTTGCTGCTCCATGTGCCAGGCAGCTTCTCCTGTCTCTGCCTTCCACCTCATCCTAGGAACCCCGGAATTACAGACCCTTGCTAACTCTCCCATCTTTACATGGGTCCTGGGGATCCGAACTCAGGTCCTTGTGCTCATGCAGCTGGTTCTTGATCCACTGAACCATCTCCATCCCCAAATGACTTTCTTATATGAGGTATCTTCTCCTTGTAGCCTCACGTGCTGGAAGGAACAAACTAATCCCACTCATGGGGACTGAGTCAAAGGCCCACCTGGTAATACCAGCACCTCGGGGGTTAGATTTCCACAGATGAGGGGTGCACACATTTAAACCATAGCCAGTGAAAAGAAAACATCTTGATTTCCACTGTCTGAGCTAGTGGAGAGAAGCAGGAACTGCCCGGCCCTTCTTTTGTGACCTGACTTCTCTACGGCCCCACACCCATGCAGGAAAGAGGCCCATTAGTGTCTGTTTCTGCTGCGGTGATTAGTCGAGACCTGGAATGACAAGGCGAACCATCAGACCTTACAGTGTTTCCATCTTCCTGGTTTTGCCCAAGTACCAAACCTAGTTTTGCCCAGGTGCCTTTCTATCCAAATGGAGCCATGCCTCTTCCATTTTTCACTGAAGTAATGGGAGGATCCATTTGCCATTTCAGTTTCGGAAATCAGCCTTGTTCCTATGAGTTTCTCAGGCCTAGGGTCTCCTCTGTCTGCCCTGCAGATCTGAAACCTTGGTCACTGGCATGTCTGGCTTCTGACACCCACACTCAGGGACACAGGAAGCTAACCTGTGGCAGAAAGCTAATTTGTAATTTCCTGCATGGAACAAACCTTTCCAATAAGCAATACATTTGCTAGTCTGAATCTTCTGCTTAAGTACCAGTGTGCATAAGGATCAGAATTAATGATAGTCATATAAAAATGGTCAAGGTAATGGCTTCAGTCTGGTCATTCCTGTATTCCAAAGGTTCAATGCCTGAATCTCTAAGACTGACACAGTATTTTCATTTCTGCAGGTTCAGGGTTGCTGCCTCTGACCCTGTTTCTCTTTGCTTCTGACCATTGAATTAGAACTGATGTAGACAACTTCACACCATGCACCTTACTCTGTTCAGAAAGGCTTTCAGCCGTGCTTGTCTGCAGCTGAGCTCATCACTGAAAGTGCATTAGCAAGACCTAGTGGTGTCTCTTCAAAGACTTGCATGAGTCAGACCTTCCTTAGGCTTTTTCTTGAAGCAATGTTTAGTCCCTGGTTTCAAGTTCAGAGAAATAGTTTACGCTTTTGCCAAAGTAGAAGCTGGGCAGTGACGTGAGGAATCTAGGGTGGGGGCTAACGATATGGCTCAGTGATTAAGTGTGCACACTGTTCTTGGAGAGGACCTGAGTTCAGTTCCCAGCACCCACACCCTGTGGCTTGTAACCACCTGCACACCAGCTCCACTCACCAGCTCCAGAGAAATCCAGTACCCTTCTCTGGTCTCAGATGACACCTGCACTCACATGTACATACCCACATACATATATGCACGCCTACACATAATCAAAAAAGGTTGGTGGTGGACCTCAATGGCGGAGTACTTATCTAGAGTGCTCAGAGGCCCTGGGCTCAGTCTCCAACACCACATAAGAAAGGCTTGACACTTTATTCTTCCATTAAATAAAAGTAAAAATGAAAGGGGTATCTCCTGGTAAGGCCCTAGAGCCAGGTCTGTGCAAGGAGCTAATTTAATATCCTCTTGTCCAGGCCAGTGAAGGACGTGTTCATCTCGTCGTGTCCCGCCAGGTTCGACAGCCCAGCCCAGACATCTTCCAAGAAGCTGGCCGGATCAGCAACGGCCGGTGGTCGCCAGGCCCAGGGGAGAGGACCGTGGCTTCTAAGGTGAGGCCCAGCCAGGCGTGTCTGCAGCTCCTGCAGAGGGCTGTTTCCTGGGAAAGCTATATACTTTGATGTCTCTAAGGGTTATCTCTGGACTTTGTCATTTCAAGAAGTGCTACTCATGAAATTAAAAGGCCAAAGTCCCATCTTCATACCTGGGCGGTGACAGGTGCCTCCCATCCAAGCAGGAGTGAGGACGGTGCTGTTGGGGGTGGGGGCTCTGTTAAACCCCAGCTTGCAGCCCTTCTAAAGGGACCTGATTCCAGCCTAAGCCAAATGCATGTCATATTTTTTAACCAAGGCTCCTTCTGTATAAGGATTGTTTTCCATTCACTTTGAAACGCAACGAGAAGTTTGCTTGGTCTCTAGTTTTTGAGTTTCCCAACCTGCCTGGAAATGATGATGATTCCCCTGCTGTTTTTAATATTTTTGTGTTTGTGCAAGGGACCAGGAAAATACTTATAACACTTGAAGCCCATGGGACGTTAGGGAGGGCAGTGTTTGGACAAGCCAGGAGCGTATGTCTTGTCTTATGGCGTTCAAATCCAGAAATTAAAAACAAAATTATTTTTCATTTATTTTGCGGGTCTAGGTGTGTATGTATGTAGACGTGTATATGTATGGTACATGTATAGAGACCAGAGGACAACTTGTATCAATTGGTTCTCTCCGCCCGCCATACTGGTCCCAGGGCTTAAACTAACATCATCAGGTTTAGTGGCCAGCTTCTTTACCTACCGAGTCATCTCAGTGGCCCCAGGACAAATTTCAACCACTGTGGACCCAGCAGAAGGGATCTGTGAGGAGAATACGTCTCTCCACCTTCCTCTCTTTGCAGCCTGTCTTCAAGAGAGGTGACTCTGCCCAGTGCTTGTGTGTGGCTTCTATTAGATGCAAGGTCTACACTTCCTTTAGACGAGTGTCTAATCAACACGTTGTCCAGTCCAGATTAAGAATCCTATGACCTTGGTTTAGCATTCTGTCATGAGGATGATCAGCTTCTAGCAGCCACTTTCCCTGAGAGCTGATGTCATGTTGTCGTTACTAAAAACAGAGTTGGAGATGTGGTTCAGTAGTTGAGAACACTTGTTGTTCTTGGAGGAGAAGCCCCACCCCCCGCCATGCCATTTGTTGCCAGCACCTACAAGACAGCTCACAACTATCTGTAACCCTAGTTCCAGGGGATCCAGTGCTCTCTTATCTCTAGGGGCACTGCTCACACATGGTGCAAAATACCCATACATACACACACACACACACACATACATACATACATACATACATACATACATATATATATACATATAAATATACACACACATATAAATCAGTGTTTAAAAAACAACCAAACATCCCTATATGTAGCCTATTCCTGAACCAGGATGAAATGAATGAATGAATGAATGCCTTTTTCTTCCACATTAGGCCATAAGTTGAGTTTTTTGAGCAATGTTCGCAGAAAAAAAAATCTCTGCTTTGTAATCAGGGAGCCTGAGATCACCTTTATCGTAAATCTCCAGCCAGTTATGTCTCCACAAACCATTCAGTTCCATGTTTATGTATGGGAAGCAATCTAGACAGAGCAAGTACACCCTGCTAAAGAATTTTATGGATTAAACTCCCTGGCTCCTTCTTCCAAATAAATACAGTTAGTGTTTTAAAGTTATTCTGACAGTATTCATTAATATCAAGCTATGTTCGAGATCTTCAAAAATCTTACATAAAGCTTGTATCTAATTAATGAATTCAGTTGAGTTTAGTAGAACGTGTTATATTGTCATTCATTAAACTACTAGCAGTGAGGCTTTGTAATTCCTTCTCCCTGCCTGCTGTGAGCCATGGAAAAGCCAGGGCAGTCTCATGGGATCTTTGCTGTAGCCCTGTGTCGTGTGTCTGAATTCCTGGAAACATATTAGAAAACCAGTCCTTCTCATTCACATTTCTATCTGCCTTCTGAAAAGCCCTCACCACCCCAAAAGTCACGTACGGGGCTGTTTGATGATTTGGTTTTTAAGCTGATGTAGGAAAAACAACATGGCATTTGAAAATAGGAGGAGTTTCAATGCTTCCAAGAAATGCCAAAGAAAGTGGAGACAGCAAAGCTATCTAGGTGAAGAGTTAAGCACTAAGAGGCACCATCTGTAGTCCTGAAGTCACCCGTGTGAGAGAGGAAGGGGAACGTGACCAGAAAGTGTCACCGGGACACATTAACCATAGCCTGGCAGTGATTTTATATCAAGCTATAGGGTGCATGGGTAGGCCCTGATGCTTTCTAGATGTCCAAAACGTTTGATGTTTTAAGCCCTAGGCAAACGTTTTAAAATGTAAATATTCCATACAGCTTCTTAGTTGCCCATATTTTTTAATCAGCTTGAAGTATTTTTACCACAAGTCAGGTTTTCAAGCATTAAGAACAATCCGAGGTCTCCTAAGTAGAGAGTAAGGAGGAAAGACAGACAGAAAGGATTATGTCTGTCACGCTTTCCTTCTTCTGCATCACATTGGGCAACTGAGGGTGAGGAATTTACTGAGAAGTTTGGGTTTCTCCATCGCAACCATCAGTCTCTCTCACACAAGCCTCCCTCCCTCTGGTGGAGAAGACGACAGAAGGCCATCAGAGACACAGGCCATGTGCGGTGCTGGTGTTCAGCCACTCGGTTCAGCAGAGTGTATCGCTCAGTGTTGCCAAGGCTGTTTGGAAAGTACCAAAAATGGGAAAGATGGATAAAACCGGGCAGATTTCTGCATGTGTGTATGATCTGCATGCATGCGTGCGTGCACGCGTGTGTGTATTTACAAATACTTGGGTGCATGTGCATGTGTGAATGTGTGCACGCAGAGACCACAGCATGGCATCAGGTGTCCTCCTTGGCTGGTCTCTACCATATTTACTGAGGTTGGGTCTCTGGCCGAAGTAGAGCTTGCCTCTTTCCTTCCATTTGCTCTGTGGATCTCTGAACCCTGGATTACGCGAGCCGCCATTTTTACATGCCTGGCTTTTATAGGAGGACTGCAGATCAGAATGGTAGCCTTCAGACTTGTGCAGCAAGTACTTTAGGCACCAAGTCATCACCCCAGGTCAATGACTTTATTCTTTTACTTTAAGCATAGACAAGCTTGCTGGGCTAGCAAGATGGCGCAATGGGTAAAGGCCTTTGCTCTCAAGCTTGCCAGATTGCATTTGATTCCCAGGACCCATGAGGTGGAGCAAGAGAACCAACTTCTGTAAGCTGTCCTCTGACCTCCACCTGCACGCTAAAGCATGTGCCCCCCACAAAAGCTCCACACACACAGCAAATTAATTTTAAATATGAAAAAATGTACTGATATTCGGTGAATCATGAAGTTGACCTACCACTGTCAAAAACAGATGCCTCCCTTGAGAGATTCAGAATACAGTTCACTTCATAAGCTCCATATTTCTACCACGGTCTCCAGGCTGTTCCCTTTCTATGTTTACTGTTCTATTTTGAAATGTAAACTTCTCTGAGCAAACTTTCGGAATCTTTGACTCTGTTACATGCTGGTTCTCGTGGTGTGTTCTCTGGGACACACCAGGCTGGACCACCACCTTGTTGATGCCTTGACAACTGTGTGCCTGTGGAAATGCCTCGTGAGTGCATGTGCCATGTTCTTTGTGTCTGTGCCTTCAGCCCCTCCAGCCTGCAGCCACTTGTCACGAGAAGGTTGTTAGTGTCCGCAAAGACCCCAGCGAATCTCTCGGCATGACCGTTGGAGGGGGAGCATCCCACGGGGAATGGGACTTGCCTATCTATGTCATCAGTGTTGAGCCCGGAGGAGTCATAAGCAGAGATGGAAGAATAAAAACAGGTACAAAATGAAGAGGATGAAGGTGCTGGGGTGCCAGAGCCTGGGGAGGAGCTGGCAGCTTGCCGAGTTAGCTCGCTGCTCTCTGAGTGGAGGAGAAGATGAGAGAGGGAGCTGGCCGTGATGACTGGGCCTCTTTGACTAGGATGAGCATGACTGTGCCTGTATTCCAGGCTCACCCCTCTTAGTGCATGTGAGTGGGCCTGAGGCAGCTTTGCTGGGGAAGCTAAAGCCCCTAGACTTCCTGGGCTGGATGGGCCGTCACTACACCCAGGAGCCAAGTCAAGTTACCTCTAAGGCATCATTTAGTTCCACGAATTCTAATGGGTTCTTTGCCAGTAGTGAAACTGATTTATGAATTGTGCCCTTTTGTGGGATAAATGGGATAAATGAGTTGACAGATGTCGATTCAGTGGTATAATTAAATATCATTGGAGGGACTCCCTCATTGGTGAGAAGTGGACCTCTGTTGGCCACTCCTGTTCTGGGCTTCTCTACGTGAAGGGAGATATCCAATTTACCTCTGCAAGGATCTTAATAGCACTGTTCAAGCACACGAGGAGGCTGCCTGGGTAGAGGAATTGTCCTTTTTAAGAGCTCAGATTCAAGAAGAAGAAAAAACACCACTTTTTTCAAGTACAGTCAGTCTGCCTGATGAGCTGGGCTGGGAATGGGGGTGACATGGGACAGGATTTAGCCAGACAATCAGAGGGTGCTTCTTTTTGAGTCAGCAAGCATTCGAGGCTATCTCCTGTTCTTTTCCTCCCATCTACAATGATTCTGTATGAAGATAAAATGATGTACAAGAGGCACAACCCCCCCCCCAAAAAAAAAAACAGGAGATAAATGAAATAGAAAGCAAGGATAGGAGGGCATCTTTTAATATTGTTTGCTGCTCGGCAGGCACCCGGGTGGAGAATGATGAGGTCTGACAAGAGGAGACTCAATGAGAGAACCTGTAGCATGTGGCACACAGGAGCAGTTTTGCACAACATAGGCACTTAGCTGTTGCTAGCTCTATACAGCCCAGGGATGCGGTGACTAGAAATGGTACCTGCTTTCCATCTCTGTGAAGACCGGGTCCAGGCCTAGGCTTGGCCTGCTCGGGGCTCCTGTGCCAGACCCGAACTCCTGTTTCGGTCCCTGTTTGTTGGTAGCATCCCACACACCAGGCTCTTTGCAGGCACCGAAGCTCTTTGTCCATTGCTCTCACTGTGTGCTAAAGAAAACAGGAAGTTCGAGGAGTGAACCTGTAGGTTGTCTTTGGCTAAGTAGTGAGCAAAGCTATCTCACGTGAGGCGACAGGGGAACATTGGTAGGTGATCTGTAGAGAACTCCCAACTAGACACTCCAACGTGCTCTATTTACCATTTGCTAAATAAAACCCAGCCTCATGTCACTACGAGCTCAAGAGACACACTTCTCCTCAGCCTGTCCACACGCCCAGTCAGCCTCTGTCCTTTCACACACGGAGGAGCAAAATCCCATTTGCACTCACTGAGGATGCTTCTGCTTCTCTGGCCTCAGGTGACATTTTATTGAATGTGAATGGGATTGAGCTCACAGAGGTCAGCCGGACAGAGGCCGTTGCCATATTGAAGAGCACATCTTCCTCAGTGGTACTCAAAGCCTTGGAAGTCAAGGAACAGGAGCCCCAGGAAGACTGCAGCCCAGCAGCCCTGGACTCCAACCACAACGTGACCCCGCCTGGTGACTGGTCCCCATCCTGGGTCATGTGGCTGGAATTACCACAGTGAGTCCCAATTTAACACCCCTATGGATTATATTTCTTAAACCACTCTTTCACTGTCTTGGGCTGATTCCTGGGCACGAGCATCTTGCTAATAAGACCCAGTCTTGTTTTCGGGGCTATCTGAATTAGTTCTGTCTTCTGTTGGCAAATGAAAATCCATATAGAAATCTTGGGGTGGGTGTGAAAGTCTAGACGGAGAACCTTCTAGGTGCTTTCCTGAGTTTTCAGAGTCACCAGGTGGCTCATGTGGCAGGGAGTTGAGCTGATGGCAGAAACTCAGCCTGTGTCCACACTCACAAGCTGGGCTCTGCTCAGGCCAAGTTTCATCATTGCGTGGAGATGATCGCGAGCTGCAGCCCAGCTGTGGCTTCACTCAGGCTTCTAGAGGATCTGACTATACATACAGCAGTACAGTAGAGCACTGTGGCTTCATAGTGAAGCATCTGGTAGATGGGGATTCTTCTCAAGGCATCTCTCCTCTGAGACTCTTCTGGAAAGTTCTTTAGGAAGCAACTGGGTTACCATTTTACTGAGATATAACTGGAGCCTTGCGATGAACTATAAAATGACCTGACCCGATGACTTCAGAGGAGGATTTGAAGACAGCCCCAAAATGGCTACGTACATGAATTGTGACTATTCAAAGGACAGATAAATTGGATGTCTGCTTCCCTGGACCAGAGCAAAATCTACTTAAATGGTTGCCTCTAAAAGTATAGCTTAAATGTTAAAAATGGTGTCACTGATGATGGATGTACTGGAGTAGGATGAAATCATGGAAGCAGGCAGGGTATTTGGTTTTGAAACATTTTCTTGAAGGTAGAGGTAACTCTTATAGATTTAAAGACAACCAGCCTCCTCAAATACAAACTGGTCTAGATTCTCTTTGGAGTCTCCAGCAGTCGGTACATTACTTTTTAAATCAGTAGTAGGTCTTTGAAAGTCCTTAGAGAGTGGAACACTGAGCATTGAGGCCATTTAAGCACTTTCCCTCTGTAAAATTAAGTAAATTTTTATTTATTAATATATTAATATTAAATATATAACATTAATATATTAATATTATTAATATTTTATGTGCATTGGTGTTTTGCCAAGGATGTCAGGTCTCCTGGAAGTGGAGTTACAGACATTTGTGAGCTGCATGTAGGTGCTGGGAATTGAACCTGGGTCCCCTGGAAGAGCAGTCAGGGCTCTTAACCACCCAGTCATATCTCCAGCTCTACATTTTTCTTTAAAAGAGATTTTGGAACTACACTCCCAAGAGCGTTTGTACCTTTTGTTGGAAAGCTACCTTGTCAGTCTCCTCACTGCCCCCATGTGTGAGGAGAGAACACCAAGCCCGCATGTGTCTTCTCCCATGAGCCACCTGGCATTGGCGGCAATTCTCTGCTCGCTCTGGGGTGTCTACACTGCACTCATTCCCTCCAAGGATGAAAGGAAACGTCATATGAGGGCGACACAAGATGACAGGGACTTCCAGAAGCTCGGAGCCTTTTCCTATCCTCCCTTCCCTCCTCCTCCCTGCAATCTTTAATGACATGATGAGCAAGCAGGCCAGAGGGGACCAGAGCAGAGGGAGCAGGAAGTCCTTATCTGTCCTTTCCCGAACTTCCAATGCACTCCACAGAGGTCACCAGCATTACTAACGTCTTGAGTATTTTTCCAGGGAAAGACTCTGTCAGAGGCTGATCCTTTCTGCGAAAGGCTGGCAAGCTTGTGCTTGGAGAGCCTTGGCAACCGCTCGATCTGCTGCTGTAGCACAGAGGCAGCCATAGACCATCGCGAATAAAAGCTCATGAGCTTGGCGGTCGCTTGATGCCCCCTGGTCCAGATAGCAATGTACGCCAACACAACAGCGGCCTCTGAGCTCTTGTGTTCCAAAGCTCTTTAAAAATGAAAAAGAAGCACAATAATTGATTTGGGGCATCATGATAGTGCACCATCAATGTCTGCTGCCGGCAGGGACAGGTCAAAACGGCCTATCTGTGAAGCCAGGTGGCAGGTGAAGTCACTGTCACACACTACTGCGTCACTTTTGTTCTTTAGGGATGGCACCTGCCATAGTCAGGGTCAAGCTGTGTGAAGACCACGCTGTCTCGTTCCCTGCCCCCCACACGTGGCCGGCCCTTTCCTTAATGGTCAAGAGGCTGTCCGGCTGCTTCAGCTCCTCGGGGACTCCAGAGGCGTGCTTTTGATATCTGCTCTTTCATGTTTTCTAGACCGAGTCAGCTGTTTCCTTCTTTTCTGGGCTTGTTTTTGTCAGCTCTCCCGGGCACTCCGCAGGGTCCAGTCATATGGCTGTGCCTTTGTGACCACTTTCATTTCCGAGTGGGTTCCTCCCTCCTCTTATCTGCTACCCTTTTCTCAGCGTACCATCTTTGATTTTCTTTTCTCCCTCCTTTCTCCCTCTATCCTTCACTCTTTTTTTATTTGTGGTTTGTTTTGTTTTTGTTTTGAGACAGGGTTTCTCTGTGTAATTTTGGAACCTTTCCTAGAACTCACTCTGTAGCCCAGGCTGGTCTTGAACTCACAGAGATCTGCCTGCCTCTGCCTCCTGGGTGCTGGGATTAAAGGCGTGCGCCACCACGACCACCCGGCTTTCCTTCACTCTTTTTGAAACAATCCAGGCTGGCCCCAAACTTGCAGCAATGCTCCTATCTCTGCCTTTTAAATATTGGAATTACAGGCATGTGTCTCCATACCTCGCATCATCTTTGAAATCTCTGCATTGAGCTCTTGCTGATTATATAGGGCATTGCCGCAAAGGTCTTTTAAATCAGTGATATGATTAATTATCAATTTCATGTTCTATGGAGGCATTTCCTTTGTGTAGCATTTGTCTAGTGAGTGATTTGTTTCCTTATTTCTTTTCTGCCACCTCTCTCCACCTGCTTTCTTGTGTAGCATTATTAACGCTGTTGGTTCACAAATCTTTGAGTGGGGTAATTTTTTCTGAGCAGCTATCTGCTGAAGGCTGATAAGAGAAAGGATCGGTCATATTCTAGGCACTAGATCTGTTTGGTAAAGGGTTTGTGCATTCTCCTAAACCAACTGAGGTCATGACTCTGCATGACAGGCAGAGTATGACACACTGCCATACTCAGGCTCCTCTTTCCCACCTGGCTCTCTGCTTGGGTTCTTACAGTCTGACTTCTCTGTCAAGCTGAACCTAGGGAAACCTGTCTGCCCACTTCCGGTGTGGGTAGAGCAGCCCTTCACTGCGGCTTTGCTGGCTCTTCTCTGCTGTCATGGTCCCTCTGCCAAATTTCCTCTTTGATGCCCTTTGCCCTTTGGCAGCTCTACTTCACACGTGATAGCTCTTAATTTTGCAAGGTCGATTCATTTCCACTTCCAGATTTCCTAGTCCACTTGATAGTGAAATTTAATGCACAAAGGGACCTTGATCCTCACTCTGCCAGATTGAAACTTGATACAGTCTCCAAACCTGACACAACCACAAGAACACTGGCATTTTTCAGGCCTCAGTCCCGTCTTGCTCCTGTCCTAGGCACTGTGGCACTCTCAGGATGAGAGCTCCAGTAGTATGGTTTCAGTTGCGGTGGGGGGTGGGGTGGGGATCTACTCACACCTCTAATCCTGAGTGCTCAGAGCCTCAAGAAACCTAGCTTTTCCCTTACCAACACAACAGCATTGTCTTACATGTCTCTAGCCATTCGAGGTAAGTGATGTCATGATGAGGTAAATGATGTAGAGTAAGAGATTCCAAACCACACCTTGGCAAAATGCATTTTACCTGAATTGTTCAGACTACAAATAAACCTTTAAAATACATGCACAGAAATGTTACAAATACATTTCACCTTTCACTCAACAAAGCTTGAGGAAAAATATCTGTCCCAATATACGGTCTTAGTTACCTAAGGCCCTCCCTCAGTGAGGAAGCATGTGTCAGCAGGCCTAGAGTCATGAAGACCATAGCATTCGATCCTGAGATGCTGTGCAGCACAGAGCGAGAACGTTAAGTGAAGAGGGTAGTCCTAGGATGCCATGCTGGCACTGCCTGTGGGGAACCAGTGGCTGTCAGGTTTGGGCAATGGCAGAGAGTCTGAGTCGGTGATAAAGAAGCAGATAAATGTGTGTTATTAATAGTGCACTTGTTGATAGCACAGCTCCAGACACTCTGCCAGCAATGCTAATTATCAGCTGCCATTCAACAGGAGACTCCGAGAACACCGATGACATTTTACTTTGTTGGCTCTCAGGGCCCACATTCCACATCTGGAAGTCTTTCAAAGCATGCTCTCATCTGGACTAGCGTGAGAGAAATATGCATTAACTCACTTCTCTTCTTGCCTAAGAAATTAACCCTTTGCTTTCCTCTCCTGAGGCCCCTAACATATTTTAATTTAATCAGGATTATTGTCAATATTGAATGGTGAGGAAACAGGCATCAATATTTTTCTTCGAGCTAAAACTTTTTGACGCTTTTGGGCTAGAGAGATGGCTCAGTAGTTGGGAGCAGTGGCTGCTCTTCTGGTAGACCCGGGTTCAATTCCCAGCACCCACAGGGCAGCTCACAACTGTCCCTTGGAAAAAGACTATTGACACATCCATCTCTAGCTCCGCTTTTTGACGCTTTCATCACAAGATAGGTCCACTGTGCTGGTACATCTAAGCCATGCAGTCTAACAGTAGCCAAGAAGCAACTGATGTTTATGAGCCCTGAGCAAGAGCCAGGGTCCCTGCTGAGGTCTTCACACTTCCCTGGAGACTCACAGGCTCTGTGACTCAGTAGAAAACTAAGACTCAGGGCAGTCATGTGACATGCTCAGGCTGCATGGCAGAGCCACAAGCTGAGCCTGCCATTCTCGACTTAGTCTAGGATTTAATCACGATGCATTAGAAAGTTGCGAAGTCTTTGTTTCTACCATAAAGCAAGTTCTAGAGAAGCTCACATAACATTCCTGCACAGGATACTACAGACTGCTCTCACTGTTGCCGCTTAGGTAGCCTACGATTTCTAGTAATTTCCCTTACCACCTTTCCTGTGTGGTTGTAAAGTCCTATTAGTCAAATCAAATGGCCACATCATTTCAGCAGCAGAGTTATTTTTAAGAATGTATAAAACTCTTGCCCCCAAACCTACCTATATTTAATATGTAAAATAATGCATTTTAATGTTTACTATGAGGGTGGACCTTTCAAAAGAAAAAAAATGTCTCGTATTTCTGAAGGTCTGGAACAGCTGTTGAGTAAACCATTTACTAATGAAATAATGAGTCCCTTATGTGCTAGGAAAAGCTTTTTATAGACTTCAGAGCATTTGCTAAGAACCCAATTGGAGCAGATTTTTTTTTTTTAATCCCACTGGATAGGATGAGCTCTCCTTGCCTAGGTGGCTAGGCATCCCCTAAAGAGACACTTTGCTCATGACCTGAAGCAGAGTAGCAGGGAGAGAGCGGTCCACACGGGGGCCCAAATAGAGGTACAAAGCAAGCCTGACCCAGGAGTCAGCCACAGAAAAAAGCGCTACATTATACCCAGAGTTGAAATTAGTGGTAATATTTATAAGTAAGTTAGGGCAAAAAGTTAAAGTATCCGAATAGACAGGGTTAACAAAATTTTAAAAAAGGATAGAAACTGGTTACACGGTCAATTTTCTGTCTATAAGATAAACTTCATCTATTGTTTTCTCAAACTCGGCCATTGTTTTTCTTTTATAGATATATTAATTTTGAGACTTAGTGCTTTGGACTTGTGATTCCAATATAAAAACAATGATGAACACTGTTTTTTTTTTTTTTTTAAAAAAAAGACAGGCAAAATTAAGACCAAAGTATTTAAAATTAGTTAATTCTCTATAAGCAAAATAAAGCAATCCTCCAAAGTATGGTGAATGAATTCATGATCTCTGGGGTTTGACACCATGGGAAAAATCTTACAATCAATCCAGTTTGGTTGATGGACTCAGTTTACACTGTGAGGCTAAGCTTTTGTTTTGGCTTTTTGTTTTTCAAGAGTCAATGCCTTCCTTGTCTTAGTATCCCTCTGACTTAAACCCAGGCAAAGCAGTCTTTCAAATGCTTTGTTGAGTAAACTGGTATAGGAGGAAGATTTAGAGAAAATTTTAAAAACCAGATTTATGTGTATAAGTGTTGTCTTAGAGTTTTCTAGTGCAGTGAAGAGACATCATGACCACAGCAACTCTCATAAAGAAAACATTTAATTGGGATGGCTCAGTTTCAGAAGTTCGCCCCATTATCATCATGATGGGGAGCATGGTGGTGTGCAGGCAGACATGGTGCTGGAGCTGAGAGTGCTACATTTTGCAGCAAGGTGACTGAAAGTCACACGGAGAGAACCTTGAGCAAAAGAAACCTCCAAGCCCACCCGGACAGTGACATGTTTCCTCCAACAGAGCCACACTTCCTAATAGTGCCATTCCCTTTGGAGGCCATTTTATTTCATACTACCACAAGTGTTTGCCTGTCATGTAGATATGTGTACCACATGCATGCTGGTGCCTGGGGTGGTCAGAAGAGGGTTATTTGGATCCCCTGGAACTGGACTTATAGACAGTTGTGAGCCATCATGTGGGTGCTACGAACTGAACTTGGGTCCTCTGGAAGAGCAGCCAGTGCTCTTAACAGCTGAGCCATCTCTCCAGCTCCAAAGCTTTGTGTCTTGAGCAGCTCAGAACTTCTCATACTCAATTTATTGACTGGATCAAATTTGTCTGTGAGCCTAACCATAACCTCACCGGGAAAAATGACCAAAGCCCTTGCCATTCCTTATGCCAAATGTTTCTCAATTACACCTAAATTGAGAGAATGAGCTCAGAGTAGGAAAAAAGCTCACATTTACATCCAGAGGGTAAAGTCACTTAATCTCAAAGGTCACTGATCAAAACCAGCTGCCAGGTTTTCCCAGTGGGGGATGAAGTAATGCAAAGAAAAAAAGTGAGTCATCAGTCCTAACTATCCAGCCTGACTGAGAGGTTAACCTAGTGAGAGGCTGCTGCTGCTGCAACACAGGCAAATACAGCTAAAGGAAAATACAAGGGTAGACCATGGGTGCCTTCAACAGATGCTACAGGAGGACAAGCATTCCCTGTATTCACTGATACTCCCCAATGCCAAGTGCATGATATAGACGCAAACATCCAAAAGCCGATGCCTTCTCCACTATGAAGAGTCTAGGAAAACACACTTATAATTGATATTAGGTTGAAAACTGTAATAATTTTATATAGTTGTATTTATAGATGAGCAAGATAAAATATTTGGACAGTCAAATAAGGCCTACAGAAATACTTACTGAAAAAACAAAATACAACACACAACAATGGTCCAAATAAGAAGCTTGGGTTCCGGAGACTGTGCTATATAGTTATCATGTTTTGTTTTGTTTTTTGTTTTTTGGAGACAGGGTTTCTCTGTGTAGCTTTGCCCCTTTCCTGGAACTCATAGTTATATGTTTTAAAGAGTTACAACTGGAAGATTTGATCACACCCCTGGACAGGAATCACCTAATTACTACTTTTCTACCAAAAAACTGGGCACATACCCACCAACAGTGGTTCTCAACCGATAGGTCTTGACCCCTACAACAAACCTCTGTCTCCAAAAAATTTACATTATGAGTCACAACAGTAGCAAAATTACATTTATGAAGTAGCAACGAAAATGATTTTATGGCTAGGGGTCACCACAACATGAGAAACTGTATTAAAGGGGTCACAGCATTAGGAAGATTGAGAACCACTGCCCACCAAGGTGGGAATGTGTGACGCTTTTCCTAAGTAGTCAAGTAAACTGGAACTTACCAGTATGATATCCAGTGGATGCATGTGCTGACACATTTATACTTTTTGTTATTTCAATGAAGAATGTCATACATGATACCAATGCATACAAAACAAAAATGGGCTTGTTCTATTTCAAATGAAAGCAACACCATGAAAAACATTGTATTAGTTAGGTTCTCTAGAGGAACAGAACTGATATGCATGGGACTTACTGGAATGGCTTATAGGATATGGTTCAGCTAGTCCAACAAAAGTTGTCTACCAATGGAAAGTCCAAGAAGCCAGTAGTAGCTCAGTTCCCGAGGCTGGATGTCTCAGCTGGTCTTCAGTATATTCTACAATCCCAAAGAAGTAGGCTCTAATGCCAGTGAAGGAATGGACTTGCCAATAAGAGCCAAGCAGGTTAGAGAGCAAGCTTCCTTCTTCCATGTCATTTATATAGGCTGCCAGCAGGCATGGCCCAGATTAAAGGTCGATCTTCCCACCTCAAAAGAGCTGGATTAAAAGTGGGTCTTCCCATGCCAGGTAGTGGTGGTGCACACCTTTTTTCTCCCAGCACTCGAAATGCAGAGGCAGGCGCATCTCTGTGAGTTCAAGGCCAGCCTGGTCTACAGAGGGAGTTCTAGGAGAGCCAGGGCAGTTACACAGAGAAACCCTGTCTCAAAAGACAAAGTGGGTCTTCCCACTTCAAATGATTTAAGAAAAAAATCCCTCACAGGTATACCCAGCCACTTAAGTTTATTCCAGATGTAGTCAAGTTGCAACCAAGAATAGCCATCACAGTTAAATGAGAAAAGCCAACAACCAGTACAATGACCAAACTTCAATGCTTACCATTTCACAAGATCATTTTTATTGATTATCAAAAAGCAATTGATTCTTTTAAGGTACAGTCTATAAACAAAACATCTTCATTTCTACCAACATAAAAATGCTATCTTCTGGTCAAAGCAGTTCCTAGACCACAGACACACATAGGCTAGACAAGGCTCCTAGAGCAAACTCCAGCTCCTGACACACCTCTCTTGTAACAGCAGTCTGCACTTAGCTCTGTCACGACTACCCTAGTTGAGGATTCTACTGATTCTTAGGCCAGCTGTGGTCTTCCCTTCTCCAGCTCCTTTTGTACTTTGGGCTTCAGTTTCTGCCATGTTGATTCACTCCTACAACTGTTCTACTCTTGACCCAATTTCCATTCATCTATGTCTATAGTCTTCTTTATGTGAGTATAAACCAGTGTCTTCCAAGGGTCAATACAAAGTCTAAACTTGATGAAGTTCATTAGCTTAAGTTAAAATGATTTTCATCGTGATTATTTCATTGTGAATCACTAATTCAAAGAAAGCTTGCCTTCTTGAAGAATCATGTAAACCCACAAGTATATAAAAATTATATTCCCTCAGTATGCTCCACTTCAGCTTATCATTAGAAGTATTGAGGCATATCGTCTTTTTGGCTCATAGTAAGCCCATGCATTATGGTGTCCTTAGCAAAAACACAGCCATCTTTCTCAGCAGATTCACAAACTGAACCCAATAATGCAGTCCTTTGGTTGAAAGGGTGTTCAGCTATGGAAGAGAGATCAAATACAAAAGCCGGCCGGCTGAGAGCATGAAAAGTTACTGTCATTTCTGAGGGAGCATATGCAGTTACTAGTTTTTTTAAAATATCCAAAAACATGAATGAGAGATGAAGTCACAATTAGTGGACCCAACTGTACATACACTAATTACATTCTATTTCAGGTACTTATCTAACAGTAAAGACGTGACACTCCGAAGGAACACAGCAGGAAGTCTGGGCTTCTGCATTGTAGGAGGTTATGAAGAATACAATGGGAACAAACCTTTTTTTATCAAGTCCATTGTTGAAGGAACACCAGCATACAACGATGGAAGAATTAGGTAATAATTAGTTAGCAAAAATAATATTCAAGTATTTTGTTTTCTATATGTGACAACTTGGCCCCACTTGAAAGAAAGCGTATTCTTCACTATACTTACTACAGTATGTACTATATATTCTTAAAGAGTGAGAAATTAAAACATGAGTGTACTAGTCAGGTTTAAGAAATTCAAAATTACACTGGGCAGTGGTGGAGCACACCTTTAATCCCAGCACTTGGGAAGCAGAGGCAGGCAGATTTCTGTGAGTTCAAGGCTAGCCTGGTCTACAAAGTGAGTTCCAAGTCAGCCAGGGCTATTACACAGAGAAACCCTGTCTCAAAAAAAAATTCAAAATAAAAAATTACAACTGGCCTTGGTCCCATATTGCAATTTCCTATACTACTATATCTTCTAATGTAAGCTGTATGGAGCTTGGAGAATTTGAGTGAAGAGGGGAAAAATCTACTTAGAATTAAAATGGACAAATATGGCAAACAGTAGGACCACCCAAGTCCACCAAGAGTAACTTCAATCATAAAGTGATTCTGATCACAATCCTGTTTTTTTTTAGATGTGGTGACATTCTTCTCGCTGTCAATGGCAGGAGTACGTCTGGCATGATACACGCTTGCTTGGCAAGGATGCTCAAGGAACTGAAAGGGAGAATTACTCTCACTATTGCTTCCTGGCCTGGGACTTTTTTATAAAATCAATGATGGAACTTCAAAAGCAGAAAAAAGATCAGATAGGCTAGGTAAAACTGTATTTATCTTGTCAATTTTTATATTTAAAGAATATATTGTAAAAAATGCCAGGAAAAGTATGATATTGTGAAAAGAAGCTACACCTCAGAGAATGTTTTCAAAAATAAAAACTGGTAAGTTTTTATTTAGTGTGGAGGATTTCTCATCACTCCAAAACCTTTCCGTTTATATTTTTCTATTCAATAAAAAGCCCATAAAAAAAATCTAAAATGGTTTGTATGACACAATTCAAATCAAGTAAAAATATGGTGTACGTGGAGTTCAAGAAAGAGTACAATACGGGCATTGAAATTTAAAATGAGAAATAAATCTTTTCTAAATGACAGCTGTCTTCTTCCCTGTGGCTCTAAGTCATTCTTGCACACACCAAGTTCCTAGCACCACCACTACTCTGTACTCCCTCCTGGCCTTAGTCCAGATTCTAAGCTTGGATTTTGGGTTTTACTACAGAATGACTGACTGAACACTACTGCCATTGAGTTTCCTTCCATCTGTAATATGGTAATGATATAAAAAACACCTCACATTCTACTTCACCAATGAGTTTTGGAAAACATGTTAACAGCAGCCAAACCACCTTGACCCCGGCTCAAACAGGTGGCCATGGAGGGGTCCAGCGCCATGCCAGTCACAACTGTGTCTACAGGTGTGCCTGCTGCAAAGTACACAAGTTACATCATGGACCACCCAAAGGCCTCTACCATCTACGCACTGAGATGTGAAACTGGCCCACTCAGTTACCTTGGACCCACTTTAGAACACTGAAAACCCGCTCTCCCTAACTCGCAGTAGTAAGACAAGAGCGCGTCACTTCACGGGGGTCTGTGCAGCACTCTGTGACAGCACCTGACTGACTAGGAAGCTAGCCAAGGTGAGTCCTGACCTTCGTCATCCTGTGTACACAGCCAACCTTAGCTCTACATCCCCTGCTGACTCACTCACATTACTTCCTTGGATATAAGGTCATTTCTGTCTTTTATTCTTTAAATATTACAAGACAAAGATTTTTAACTTAACACAAAAAAAATGCACATTTTTATTTTGGAAAAGAAGTTAACGTTTCATTCTAACAGAACAAGATTAAAGGTATATTTCTTAAACATTATCCAGAAAAATAAGGAGATTTACAGCATCTATTTCTGGGACTGACATAGAGAAAAGGGGGCGTCTACTCGGCAGGGGCAGCTTCGGCGCTCTCCTGTTCGGGGACGGGCTCGCTGCCAGCCTCTTTCCCTTCTTTGCTTCTTTTAGACTTTTTGTGCTTGTGTCTCCTGTGACTGTCCCCTTCTTCACTTTCATGACGACGTCTACTGTTACTGCAGGAAAAGGGATCGTGTTTAACAATGCTTAAGTAACAAATTGTGACAAAATCAATCTGGTCTAAATAAGCCTGGATTTAGGTTGAACCCATTCATTTTCTGATAACCATATTTTGGAGGGTCATTTTGCATGAGATTTTACACAGATTATATTGTGGGGTTATCTTCACCCATACCACCCCAGACTACTAGAAAGTCTCTAAGTCTAAGGCACTGAAGCATGATGACATGGAGCAGGAAATACTATTTTATAGCATTAAAGTTGATTCTAATTTTTTTTTTATTTTAGAACTGCAAGCTTCCAATTTTTTCTTTTAACCAAACAGCACTTTAATATAAAGATTTGCTCATATGACCCAATTCCCCTCTATCAAAGAGATAATATAAAACAAAGGAAAAACCACCCAGATATCTTATTTTAATTTTGTCTTGGAGATAATAAAGAAAAGCAACCTTGTTAGCTTTAAAAATTGTTGACACCCATAAGGAAGGAACTAGACAGACTGTTGTTGTCTTTCTGTTAGGAGCAGTCTTGTCTATCGGCTGGGTACTGTATCTTCGCTTCTAAAGGACCGACTGTGTCGTGCGCACCCGCACCCTCCCACCCCCAACTAAGGGGTCACTAGTAGAGAGCAGACCTGCGAGAGGACTTGTGTCTGGTCTCCTCTTTCTCTCTGTGACGTCGCTCTCTGTGTCGTTCTTCTTTCTCCCGACTAGCTCTGTGGCGCTCATAGCCTCTCTCTGCATACTCCCGGTATCTGTAGCGCTCCTCATCACTGCAGCGGAAGTGGAAACACCAATAGCAGGACTGTTAACTTAGCTGACTGTGAAAGGAAGAGCTTCTGTAGTCTAACAGGCCTGCGTGTTAGCGTCTTATGTTGGAAAACAAATATTCCCTAGACTGAGTCACAAACCAGGAGCACATCTAACTTAAAAAACAGACCACTAGAAAAATGGCCTTCTGTTCAATTGCTCTGTGCTATCAGGCCTTCTGTTCAATTGCTCTGTGCTATCAGGCCTTCTGTTCAATTGCTCTGTGCTATCAGTTTTTATGACAGGTTTCATATTAGAATATCACATTTTATTTCTGGGGAAAATATGAGACCTACAGCTAATATAAAATTTAATCAGCAGGCTTATTTCTTTTTGCTCTTATTTAATAATTAAATGTATTTATATATCTCATATCTACAAAAACCTCTGATTTGCAAAGCACTGGTCATGTGGTAAAATTTCTAAGAACGAAGCATGGCTCACAATGGCTTCCACATAGAAGGCAGACAGATACAATTTTTTAAGTGTTTGATTTTTACCAGCAGAAATAGTGCAACTTTCACCATGTGCAGAAGAATACACATGAAGAAAAAAGACATCAATGCCTGCATTCCCACACAGAACACACAAACTGAACATCCCAGCTACTTCATCCACATCGCTCTCTGTCCTCCTCCCCTAACTGTGTGTTGAAGACAACACATGGCTAAAAACTTCAAATGCATAAATACAAGTTAAAACTCTCTTTTCTGATTTTGGCTTCTGAATTACAGAGACTCACAAAACAGAATTGACTGCCAGAGTTAAGAGGCGTTTTCTGACTTTTTCTTCTTTTATATCTCTTAACTGACATTCTTCTCTCCATTTTACTAATCCTTTGAAGTCTTTCACTCTTCTTTTCTTCTCACTATGAATTCCCTCTTTTTGCCTACCCTTCCTGAATGCTGGAATTACACACCTGCACTACCATGCCTGGCCTTTTCATCTTTGTTTTTCACATGGGAGTTAAGATTTTTTAAAACCTAGTATCAGAAAATTCTGTCATTTAGAATAAACAAACATCTTCTAAAATATTGCTAAAGCGCTTTAGTTTTTAAAAGTATGTTCAATACAAGTAATTAGCAACTTGTATGTAACAACATCTTGTTCAAGAATCTGGGTGGGAATAATAGAATCAGGGGAAAGCATAAGCTGTATAAAAGAACCAACCAGCCTGTGGCTACCCAGCGAGAGAAGTGGTTCAATAATGCTATTTAATGCCAGAATACCCTGCTGCCCAAATCAAGACCTAGGATATAGTAAGACTGTAAAACATTTTATAAAAACATGTTTTAATGTACACATATGCACGTGTACATGTATGGGTACACCCATGTTTTCCCCAAGAAGCACATATTGGTAGGCAGTGTACCATGATAGGCAGTGCTGAGCGGCAGCGTATCCATGAATGCCCAGTACACTCTGCCTTGGCCACTTTTAATGCTAGAACTTCACTCCTTGAAATTTCAGTTTTCTCATTTATAATTTATATATTTCTCATTGTCCATTTATGACAATCTTTTTCAAGGTTTCTGTAACACTGACAATTATATTTATCAAGCTCTTAGTGTGAAAGTAGGCAATCAATAAATGGAATTTGGGGGCCTGACAGGATGGCCCAGTGGGTAAAGGCACTTGCTGCCAAGCCTAACAACCTAAAGTTTGATCCCCAGGTTCTATATTGTAGAATGATTGAAATGATTCCCCCAAGTTGTCCTTTGACCTCTAAAGAGGGATTATGGGACAAGCACATGCATGTGCACACACAGCATAATACATAAATGGAACTCTTCAATGAATTTAGTACGTATCAGAAGCAGACCCTTTCCTACAAAGGTTAGTGGGCCTCTAACAATCTCTCTCCAAGGCAAAGAAAAGTAGCACAGTGACAAATGAACACTGCAGTCAATTCTATCAACAAATGAGGTTTCTCTAACGACTCCGACCAGGCTACATAAGAGTAAGGCAGGCACTTATTTCACACTTGTATCATGTGTGGCCGGCCCCTTTCCCCCTTTGTCCTAAATCAAAGTCTTGCTAGCTTTGAGGCCTTCGGATTCTGTCGGCAGACATATGATGGGGGCCCATGAAGAAGAGACCACTAGCGAGCTTCCCTGCATGAACACAGCAACCCCCTCAACCCCTTTCTGCTAGGTGCCGCAGTGCTAAGGTTCTCCAGGCCTGAACTCATCAGAGCACATGTCAGACATCTGCAGCACCCAAGCCGCCTTTCTGGCCCACAATTAAACTGCCTTAAAAACAGATGTTAAAACTGGTCTCTCATTTTCAAAACAATGACCCTGTAATTTGTAATGCAACACGTACTCTATACATTTTGCTTCAGAACATGTTTGTCAGTCTTTAGAAGCAAAGAGCTTTTACTTCCCATGTATATTCCCCAGTGCAGGTTTTTCCTAGGACAATCCGGAACACAGAGTTCCTCGACTGTTTGTTTTTCTGGCCTTAAGCTTTACTCATATTTAAGTAGAACTAGAACTCAGCAACCTGAAAATGAAAACATGGTTTTTAACCAATGGTGTCCAGTTTAACAACTCAGTAGCCCCTGAGCATGTGTGTGTGATGCAAGAATCGTCTTCCTACACATTTCTGCACTAAGCTCCTTCACTATGGCGTGCATATTTTACAGATGTGCTACCTCAAAGGTACCATTTCAACTACAGCAGAAGCCAGCCAGCTTCCTGAAAACTACTGCCCTTGAACTTGAGCAGAATCATGGACTAGTGTGTGTTCCACTCACATATACATGCCTTGCCACTGTTCACCTAGTTCATCAATAAATTGTGTTAAATGCGTACTATGTGTAAGTCACAAGTAAACTGAGTGGAAGAAAAGGTATTTTAATTAGCTTTTCCTGTTCTTTGTCATACACTCTTACACTAAGAAAACCAGTCCTAGTCAGCTTAACAGCACTATTAAATTTAATCTGTAAAGACAATGTATGAATATTTATATATCTTCAGGATACAGCACTGTTTTTGGCTTAGAACAGGGCTCAAAATGTGAACCACATGAATCAAAATGAATTTTTAAGTCAATTTCACTGAAAGGAAAAAGGAGAAAGGGAACAGAGTTTTAAAAAAACAAATTTTAAGAGAGTAGAAAATTTTATATGACACCACAGCCCCATCTCCAGCAGTTAACAGGGCTCTACTGGTACCATAATCTTTGACTTACGCTGACTTATCATATTCTCAGCTTACAGGAACATTTAGACTGCAGAGTAATCTCTAAACTTGAGTCTATCATTATAAACATTATCACTCTGAAAACCTGGGTTTGGTCATCATTCTATTAACAGTGTAGACTAAAGTAAATGAAATATAACTTTTAATCACACTACCTGTTTTCATAGGTAGATAGTTAAATGTTAGTATTAAACTGCACAGACAGCTTGTTATGTATATTTCTGGATAAAATAAAGCAGTTTGCCAATTCAGAGTGTAAACATCTGCCTGATTCAGATAGTCATTTACTGTCAGTAAAGTGAGGTCAGCTGTGGTTCTAAGGCAGGTATACAAGTAAATCTTTAATACACATACATATCTTCAGAATACACACAAAAGTACACAGTATTCTGGCTTTCACAACCTTTGACATCTGGACTGTGCATATGAGTTAGGACCTATTTAAGCTGACTTGCATGCGCTGCAGAAACACTTGAGAATTCCTTTAGAAATGTAATACACAAATGGAAATTCAGGTGCACACAAAGAAATTCAACTGCTAAAGCTAGCTTATTTATGCTTTTTAAAAAATGGATATGATACTCAGCAAATCATAGTATTTTTAAAATCACAGTACATATTTAAAGTAGTAATTTTATTTTAAAATATATATTAGAAATATATATGAATTATGAACTAATTAAGCTTAAAGAGAAACGAATTTTAGGTGATGAGACAGAAATCTGTGAGGGGATACAAAGTTCCTCTAAGGGCCAAGTGAACAATGTGATTTGAAAATTGCTGCTTATTGTAATGGGAATCCTTAAGAATGAACTGAGTATGATTTCAAATGGCTTTTCTAGCCACACCTTGAGCATTCTTTTCCCAGTGAACTGGAATTCACTTCCTCACACCAAATAAAAAGCCAAGTAGAAATGAAGTGTGCCCAACACCCTCCCACCTAACAAACCTGTTGAAAACGCTGGGGGTGGGGCTGTGATCCCGCTCCCTCTCCCTCTCTCGCGTGCGCTCTCTTTCTCTGTCCCGGTCTCTGTCTCTCTCTCGGTCTCTGTCTCTCTCTCGGTCTCGGTCTCGGTCTTTCTCTCTCCGTGCATAATAGTCCCACTGCTTGGTGGTGTCCACGAGGCTAGGCCACGAGGGAGCGGAGCTGGTGAGATGGGGGAAGGCCACTAAGGGAAAAGCACATGAAAATCAAAGGCTGTGGAGCTCAGTCTGACAGTCTTTACTCAGCACAAAACTTGCCAATATCAAAAGCAGAAACCAAGACACAACTATTAAGAGAAAATGAAATACGAAAATCATATTTTAAAGACTTAGGTGTAGCTCTCTTAGCATGCACAAAATAATAGGTTCAATACCCACATCTACAAAAAAAGTAAATCCATTTTAACAATAAAACAAAGTCATTTGTAAACAAACAACAAAAATAAAGCAAAACTGTGGTGGTAATCTAATTATACTGAAATGTGATTTTGATTGTATGTTAATAAATAAAGTTTCCCGGGGGTCAGAGCTATTAGAGCCATAGCAAGAGTGTGGCGGTGGTGGCACACGCCTTTAATCCTAGCATTCCAGAGATAGAAATCCCTCTGGATCTCTGTGAGTTCAAGGCCACATTGGAAATAGCCAAGCATGGTGGTGACTCACTCCTTTAATCCCAGAAAACCAGCCTTTAATCCCAGGGAGTGGTGATAGAAAGCAAAAAGATATATAAGGCGTGAGGACCAGAAACTAGAAGCATTTGGCTGGTTAAGCTTTCAGGCTTTGGAGCAACACAGTTCAGCTGAGAGCTATTGGGATGAGGACACAGAAGCTTCCAGTCTGAGGAAACAGGACCAGCTGAGGAACTGGTGAGGTGAGATAGCTGTGGCTTGTTCTGTCTCTTTAAATAGACGAACAGACAGGAAATAGGGCTCTCATTCGGGAGGCTGGGACACCGCAGGCGGAAGGGTGAGATTTTGGCTTTGAGCTCTGACCTCTCGGTTTTTCTCTTTTGCATTGTTTCTGTGTTTCTTATTTAATAAGACGGTTGGTTACATCAATATTATTATCCAAGACAATGAAGGAAAATATTTTAGAAAGGAGACCTAAAATGAAAATAGTTGAGCAAATAAACAAACTATATGTCCCTTTTAAGAATAAAACAAGGAACCTCAATAAGTTACAAGAGAAAAACTAATAGATACTATCATCTCTGTACTGATTAAGAAGAGAGTTCATGTATTATTTACGTATTAATAAATACACAGAGGAAATTTCGAGAAACCACTCAAACTGGGAGCTGTATTCATAAAGAACAAACAATAACAATAAAGCACCACAGTCGATCCGGGAAGTCACAGAAGGGATGGAAATGGCAAGATCTCAAACAGCTCAATAGACATATTAAAAACAACACTGATTTCACCAGTTACAAGACAGAGTGTGTGGATTTTACTTTTAAAAGTCTACATTCTAAGGGCTGGAGAGATGGCTTAGTGGTTAAGAGCACTGGCTGTTCTTCCAGAGGACATGGGTTCTCTTCCCAGCACCCATATGGCAGCTCACAACTCTAACTCTAGTTACAAAATGCCCCCTTCTGGTATCCATGGGTACTGTATGCACATGGTACATAGACATACATGTAAGCAAAGCATTCATATACATAAAAATCTTTTGTGAAAGTCTATATTCTAAAAGCATACGGGAAAAGGATGGGGGAGGAGCGTGTCATGAAGATGAAGGGATAGGAGCACTAGCTACTATTCCAGAGGACCCAAGTCTGATTCCCAGCAACTGCATGGCTTTTTTTTTTTTTTTAAATAAATTGAATGGAGCAACCCAGGTAACAACAAACAGCAAAGTCCTAACTTTCTTCAATTCTATGAAAGCTGGGCAAAGTAAGAAAGTTACAAAAATAAATTCCAAGACAACAGAAGCTGGATTGTAATGCTAAAGAATTGGTCTCAACCAAGTTCAGTGCAAGGTACAGATAGAGAAACTGCAGCAAGCTATTTAGAGGCTGAGAGAGTCAAAGGAGGCTGGCTGCACTAAACAAAAGATCTTCAGTAAAGAGCAGAATTCTCTTAGAAGAGCATGCCATTTAGAGCTTTTACAGCTAAAGACAAATCAAAGTCTGGCTGCCAAGTTACAGTAGCCAGTGACTCTAAGTTGAAGTTAATGCCCATTTACCATTCATGAAGTTCTAGTGCTCTTCCAGTGCTTTGTAAATGCAATAAGACCTGGGTCAAGGTACACTGTTCACAACTTGGCTCACCACCGAAACCTACTACTTAGAAAAAAGGTTCTTTTCAAAACACTTCTGCTCACTGATGATGCACCCAGTCACTCAAGAGCACTGATGGCAATGTGGGGTGGAATTCATGTTGTTTTCATGTCTGCACATTAAATTCATTCTGCAATCTGTGCTCAAGAGTATCTCTGTATTAATTTCCTAAGGCTATTGCTGGCATACTGGTTCCTCTGATATAACCAGAAAAAGTAAATCAAAATCTCTGGTTCTGGATGCCATTAATATTCAGGATTTAGAAGAGAAGTAAAAATACTGACATCAACATGACCCAGCAAGAAAGAGGAGGGATTCAGGACTTCTGTGGGGCAAGTACCTGCAGAGGAACATGGAAAGAGAACCGAGGAGGAACTTGAAATGGTCTCTGCTGAGGAGCAGAGAGTAGCTGACTGAGACAGAATGTATTCTAGTGAACACTACACACTACAGAAGTGTCAACAGAGTGAACAGCACATAACCTTGGTTCCTGAAGTAGTGGCACTCTATGAGAGGACCGATTCCATCAGCCCTCCTCCTCTGGGGAAAGTACCATCAAACAGCCTCACACTGCTCAGGGAAATCCTCCATAGAAGATGCAATATACAGTAACCTTCACTGCAGTGTTAAGACATTGCCACAGTGACTCTAGGTGTCAGCAGCCATCACCCTGACTGGGGCAAACTCTCCACAAGCAAAAAGATTGTAACTCACGAAGGGCTCAAGTGATCACTAGCATTTTTTAGCAACTTTTTTTTTTAAATTAAGGGTATATGCTTCTTGAAGCATGATAGTGCACATTTATAGAGCTTAATACAAAACGCTTTACACAATGCATTTTACTATATTTGCTCTATTGTGCTGGTCTGGAAACCAAACTTTCTCTATCTCCGAAGTAAGTCTATACTGTTGAGTGTGAGCACAAGTTCTCTGGGGTCCAGCCTTACCACACTTTCAGTTCATAAGCCTACCGTTTCTTTCCTCTTCCCCCATGCCTCTGTACAGCATGCAAGTTGTTACCAACCTTTCACTCAGTTCTCTCAGGACAAGTCCTTTGCTGTCTGGTCACCTGTCTATCTCCTTACTGACCAAGGAATACGATAAGGATAGCCATTATAACTCACCACATCCTTAAGCTAGTACGATGTATAGCTCTTAAAAAATAAATAAATGAAGGAAGGTATGCCCTTGGTGTGGATAATGTTGCTACAAATAAAGGGGGGGGGGGGCTGAGATACACATGACTTCCAAAAAACTAAGTCAGTGAAAGGAAAAAATAAGGTTGGTTGGATACCGTGACTCATAACCAATGAGGCTGAGACATGACTTCACTTCAATCATTTCATGAAACATTTCAGTAAAAGCTGACCTACCTATACCTGTTGTGCCACTATTTTTAAGCATCAATTGATAGAGTATATCTCTTAAGTAATCTGGCATATATACTGACTTAGCTCTTTCAATTGTTATTTCTTACTACTCTGTAAAGATGTCATTTTAACCCATGAAAACATGTTTCTATTTCTTTACCACTACATACTTTATCGATTCACAGTGGGTCTGGGTGGCGAATAACTTACCATTGCCATATGGAAAAGCTCGTGCAGAACGGCTGTCGTAACCAGAGGAATGGCCACTGTGGAGGAAAGAAGTATCTTTATGTCTGATGCAAATAAGTACTAAATCTTAATAGTTCAGTACAAATGAAAAGACAGCAATGCAACAAAATTTAACTTTTAAACAATCTGTTACAGGGTCTTGCTATTTTTTAATATAACAACATAGACTTTTTTGCCTCAAAAACATTAAGACCTAGTATAAGTTACTTGCTGGTACTACTTAGTATGACTCATACAATCAATTTTTGCTTTCTCAGTAAGATACAGGGAAATTTTGACGTTAACAGAACGAGGTGTGAAACTTAATAAATTGGTTTTAATGCCTAGGAGTTGGTTTGTAGTAGAGTATTATTTTAGGGTGTGTTACTTTTGTTTATGTTGCATTTGTTTAACTCTGTGAAGCTGTGTTACTGTGCCTGTCTAAAACACCTGATGGTCTAATGAAGAACTGAATGGCCGATAGCAAGGCAGGAGAAAGGATAGGTGGGTCTGGTAGGCAGAGAGAATATATAGAAGGAGAAATCTGGGAGGAGAGATCAAGGAAACAGAGAGAAAGAGGACACCAGGGGCCAGCCACTCAGCTACACAGCCAGTCATGGAGTAAGAGTAAGATACACAATAAGAGAACAGGAAAAGCCCAGAGGCAAAAGATAGATGGCATAATTTAAGTTAAAAGCTGGCTAGAAACTAAGCCAAGCTAAGGCCAGGCATTCATAATTAAAAACAAGTCTCTGTGTGTGATTTACTTGGGAGCTGGGTGGCAGGCCCCCCAAAAAGAGACAAAAACAAACAACAGCACTGGTTATAAATCAATTGATAGTACTTTAAACAGACATTCTGATTAAGAAACAAGTTTGTGTTCAAGGAGAACTTGAGAAAACCAAATCCTTAGTTCCCACAATTCTCTTTCTGGAGCAGCACTTTGACACTACAGGGATGAGTTGATGCCACCCTGTAAAAGGAGCCCAATGGTCCTCTGCTTTATATAATCTGACTCTTGGTTTTTAGAGCATCTCCACTCAAGAATGAAGTAATGGAAAGCTCCTGTTTACTAGTGAGTTCCGCCTTCCGGGAACTGTAAGCTAGCAACACAGATTTGAAATCCTAAGGTTGTTTAAACACATACTACTACCATCGGGGAATAGTCTTCAATAGAGAAGACTAAGAAAATTAAATACAAGCCATGAGAAAATAAGGCCACTGCCATGGAGGACAGATCTGGTCTTCCGTGTGGAAGTGGAGATGCATCGGGGTAGCAGGAAGAAAACAGCATTTCTTTTTTATTACAGTACAGGAACAGTAGTTCATTTCCCTTTCCAATAGATACAAACTCACTATCAATGATTGCTAACACAATAGTTTTATTTCTTGAAGATTTTCTTTGCCCGGTTTTGATATTAGGCTACAGTTCCATAAAGTACTTAATAGAGATTAAACTTATGAATTAACAGGCAGGTGCTACGTCTTTAGCAAAGACACACGTGTAAGGTTCTGTTGCGAGGCTGTCAATGATCAGAACTCCAGAGCATCCGCACTGCTTTACCTTTCGATTGTTGGTATGAGAGATGGAGGTGGAGCGCCTGGGGGAGGGGGGAAACCTGAAACAGCCAACACAAGATAAGTTAATGAACAGGACGCCCATGGAATGTCAAGAGTGAAACACAGTTGCTGAGCATCACTAATCTTTTCTGGGGACACAAACGTGCTTCTCTACGTCATTATGAACAGGAAAAAATAGAGCTGAAACTTATAAACAGTGTTTTAGAGCAATAACGTTAATTAACAGTCTGGTCTAACACACAGAGCACAAGTTGTCAGGACACCCGGTCTTATTTTCAGCACCACACATAGCCCATTTTGTGCACATAAGAAAGTTAGTCTTAATGCCTTACCTTTTCCACATAAAAAAGTAGCAGTTTTGCCATCAGATTATGTTTTGAAGAAACACAAATAAAATAGCATTTACGTCATTTAAAAATAGCCTGAGTTTCAGATTTATAGAAATTTCTTTAAAGTGTAAAATTTATAAGTAAAATTTAACCAGTAAATATATGTTCATAGCAAGACCATCTGCCATGAAATGTCTTAAATAATACAACCCCAATGAACTACTTTACAAAGCAAGGCACATAATGGGATTTTTGAATTGGTCTTGAGACAACTAATTTGCCCTTTGGATTGTGAGGTCAGTACTCCCAGTCACTTGCACGGCTAAATGAAGTCCCACAGACCAGCACAGCTAACGGGACCTCAGCACTCGTCCCTCTCTACTTCCAAAGCAGAATGGAAGTGTCACGGGAAAGACTTCAGAGCTCCACACTTCTGACACCTATTTAACAACCCCCGGGTTTAACAACCTCCACTATCAGGAAATGCACCAAGTCCAGCAGTTTCAACTCCCTGCCCTCTGGATCACAGCCTGCCGGAGACAAGTCCACTGCTGCACCCCACTGTCTTCTACGTACTGGCAACTTTCCCTACGGAGCCTCCTTCCAGTATTCTCTGGGACATGAATCCCAGCTCTCTCATTCAGTCTCTAGCCCTGCTTCACACTGTTTCCCCTTCACCGTGCCTGTCACTCTGTCCAGTTTTAGCATCTGTAACTCTTCTACTAACATCAAAGCAGGCCCAGCATTAGCAGTTACCACAGAGGTCAAGTCCACGTCCTACAGGACACCGCTTCACAGCCATACTGTCTCAGACTGGCCAGCCTGTCTCAGCCACACCCACACACGGTCAGTGACTGGATCCCTAGGTCAGTATGTACACTAACCTTTGCAATCTAAACTCCACTTGCTGCTCACCCAGGTTATCTGGAATTGAGATCCCCTCCTCTCAGGAGCATCCCTAGTAATCTTCTTCATCCTTCCTGGTTTTACACTGACCTCAGCAGATATTATTTCTATTGGGTTCACCATTACACAAGAAAAAGAAGTCCCTGACAAAAATGTAAACTACACTGGGCCACATGACCACTCCTACTGACTACACCATCACGATGCCCAACTAATTACCACTCTAAGAACAAGTACATGACTAGTTACTAAGTCATACACATGCTGTGTAGTTCAGAACTGATTTTCTCATGACAATGAATTATGACAGTGGGTAAACAATCAGAAGCCATGGTAAAGTCAAGATAAATTAGTTTTCTTTTCTCTTTCAGTCACTTTTACACACAACAAAAATTATTGGTCTAAAAGGTTTTCAAACAGTGGTTTTATTTTATATCTACTGTCTTCCTCACAAATTGAGAAGGTGAGAATATCTATTTCTATAGAAATGGGCAAGACAGGTTTAAGAAACCGAAATGTCTTAAAACTGGAATGAAGCAAAGGCAGAGCTGAAAATAGGACCTTGAAATCCCAGTGGTCTAGTGCACATTCTCACCGCATCAACACCGTCCCTCCTGTCACTATAAACTGGAAATTTCATGTTCATTAACAATGATGGAGAAAACATGAAAAAAGTTTTACCTGGAGGTGGTACAGTTATTGGAATACCTAAAAAACAAGTGATGAAATTTAATATAGTAACTGGATTTCAGAAGCTGGTATGTTTTTATGCCATCACCAACACAAACTTTGCAATCAACCCCTGTCTCGGCACCCTGGCTTAGCACTCAAGAAAAGCGCGCTGGTTTCTTGCAGGACAACGATTCAAGTACAGCATCCAACTTCTCTGATGAAAAACCAGTCTACCAACTTCATAACAAGATTGCCCACTAGCTAGAATCACAAATGAAGTTAAAAGGCACATCACTTAAAAAGCACACTTGTGATACACAAATATCAAACTCCGTAATATTGAAAAACTCACTAAATTTGGTCATCAGAAACGGATTTTGTTGGCTTAACACTTTAATGTAAATACTGCAGGTAGGGAAAGATTATACAACTATCAGTCACTTCTGTAAAGGCCAGTGTGGGCTATTCAAGGATGAAGACAGTTTTACTGCTGCTGCCAGGAGTCAATGGTCAACACTCTTTGATTGGAGAAGTGGAAAAGGCGGCTTAGGAAACTTACATATGGACACATGCATACACCCACACCCACACACCATATTAATATCAACAGATAATTGCCTTCTACACTGTTGGCAATCTAACATTTGAGTGTCTCCATTCTTTGTAAACATCATAGCCTTTAGGAAATAAACTGTGCATGTACATTCTAAATTTACATTGGCAAAATGTCCCTGTTAAGTACTAAGCAACTAAAATTAAATCCTAATTTTAAACTTAAGAAATATAAGAAAGCCAATGTATGACATGCAAGCTGGAACTACTTTTAGTTGAAGAAAAATAATGGTCTCAAAGTAAGAAAACAGGGAAAAATTCAAACAACTTTTTCATTAAAAGTTTTATATTACAAATAAATTCAATTGCTCAAACAGTTTATTAAATCTTATCTTTAAAACTGTATCAAAATTAGCTCAAAGGAAGGGGAACTAATTAACTTGCTAACTACATGCAAGTGAACAGAAGCACTTTCATATGTTTTCGTGACCATGGAAAGCTGCTGCTGGTTGACTGTAAAATGTTCTGATGGACATACATGTTTTACTGGAAGAAGGCTGTCATGAATAAGGGCTTACGACAAGCCAGTCGGTGGTGGCACATGCCTTTATTCCCAGCACTCGGAAGGGAGAGGGAGGTGGACCTCTGTGAGTTTGAGGCCAGTCTGGTCTACAGAGTGAGATCCAGGACAGTCAGAGCTACACAGTGAAACCCTATCTCAAAAAACTGAAAAAAAGACCTTACAACAGTATATGTCCTTAAAACACAGACTCAAGTATCCAATCTAACCCCATGAAATAAAAGGTTAGAAAAGCAGCATGAGTGAAAAAGTATGTAAGGCAGCCATAGTGTTCCCAACCTACCAAGCTAACCCACAGGCAATCCTATTTTCATCTATCCCAAGGTTTTAGCTTGGTGCCTCTTGGATCACTGAAGTCTAAGGACCTAGGAGATGCACCAAGAAATCCCAAATGGGGGAAGGCAGGCAGGCACAGTCCTGTTTTTATTATATATACTACTACTTAATATTCTTTACAACGGCACAGATATTTAAAACACTACTGAACTTCACTATCTGACTGTTTCACATTCAATGATGAATTTTTTTTAATGTGCAAGACTACTGCTAGATCAGTTCCCACCCTGTGATACTTTCATTCTAGTGATATTATCTAATGTGTTTGTTTAGTATTTATATAGTAATATTGTCTAAAGTGTGTACTTTAGCTACACTCACTAAAATGAGAATTTGTGCAAAAATGACACAATTACTAGTCGGGGCCTTCAAAACTTAGTCCTCTAAAGTATTTAAACTGTGAAAACAAATACAGAAGGCATAATTCCTCCAAAAGCAGGAAAATGACTGTGTTGGTTAGTTTTATGTCAAATTGATACAAGCTGGTGTCATTTGGGGAGAGGGGCTCTCAACTGAGAAAATGCCTCCCTCTGACTAGTCTACAGGCAAGTCTGTCCAACATTTTCTTAAAGACTGACGGATGTGGGAAGAGCCGGCCCTTAACGGGGTCCTGAGTTGTCTAAAGCAAGGCCAGCAAACCGGGAGGAAGAAGCCAGCCAGCAGGGAGCAAGACTTCGGCTTCAGTTCCTGCCTCCTTGTTCCTGCCCTGACTCCTCTGAGGATGGACTATGGTGTGGAAGAGTAAGCAAGGAACACCTTCCCTCTCCAAGTTGCTTTTGGTCACAGTATTTTATTCCAGCATTAGAAATCCTACCTAAAACCATTATTATCTGCCTTTAATTTTAACTGTACTATAGTAATACCACAGAAATGATTTTTAAAAATCAACTGGAACTAAGAGCAGAGTAAAAGAAAATACATGTTATATATGGTTGTCTTTCCACTTGGTGCCTATACAACAGAAAGCTTGCATGCTACAAGGGATCTTCCAGTGAGACCTTTATTTTATATAAGAATCTACTTCAGGGTAAGCATTTGGTTATAGAAAGAACTATAAAGTTGATGAAAAATAGAACCAATTCCTTGACAATTCCCAGAAACATTTTCAAACAATAACTAAGGAAGTTTAGTAAGTGATATAATAGAAAACCACATTTTCACTTAAAAATCTCCAGTATTTAATGTTTTATTAAAGAAACAAAACAAAATAATGTAAGGGATGGAAAATTCATTCCAAAATCCCCTTTTTCTTCCCTGGACAACTCCCTTAGACTTAAACATACAAATCAAGTGCTTTGCTTCTGTTACATATGTGAATCCATTCACATTCAATCACTTTCCTACCATCAGAATCACCTGGAGTTTGTGAGCACAGACTACTGGGACATTCTAGAGTTTCTCATTCAAAATGTCTAATGTAATATAAAAACATATCTGCATTCCCAAGAAATCCGCAGGAAATGAAGTCATTAGCCTGGGACCACACTCTGAGAACACTGGATTATAACCCACACTTCTAATCTTAACTTTAAGGAGACTCAGTAATACAGTTGAAAAGTACAATTAACTTTAAATTTTTATGAAACAAAGGCATTTTTTTTTCACGAGTAAAGCACAATGACAATATATACTACTGTTAGATACTCAGCAGAGGTGGGGGGGATTGAATAGAGATAGACACACAGAGAAAATGTTTAGCTTTTCCAGTATGTTATGATTATTCCTAAATGTAAATGGGGGTGCCGCATGCCTTTAATCCCAGCACTTGAGAGGGATCTTTGTGAGTTTGAGGCCAGCCTGGTCTATAGAGTAAATTCCAGGACAACCAGGGCTACACAGTAAAACTTGGGGGGGGGGGTGAGGGGGATAAAAATCTCAACTGAGGAATTGAGGCAAAGAAACAGAAAGACAGTATTCCTGCTAAATATTAAAACAACAACAAAAAAGTGACCCATGCCAGGAATTCCTGAACAATACTCTGAAGACACATAAAAAAACAAAACAACCCCCCCCAAATTATCTTTGAATAAACTCATTTTCATCAGTGACTTGTAGATCTATGTCAGAAGCTGCCTAGCGTGGTTCTACAAATCACTGATGAAAATTCCTTCATCTTGGTACAGATGCCTTTGCATACTTGTGGTATTTGAATTCTCTTCTAAGTGAGCAGGACATCACAGTTATTATGTGACACATACAGCACAAAGCCAGCAAAGACGGTAAGGCCAGCGCCATGACTAGGCGACTCCATGACTAGGCTACTCCATGACTAGGCTACTCCATGACTAGGCTACTCCATGACTAGGCTACTCCATGACTAGGCTACTCCATGACTAGGCTACTCTGCCGGCACTCTTTCGATTGCCCCTCAGATGGCGGGGAGAAGGAAGCCAGTGGAACTCAAGCCCATGTGGCCCACAACCTAGCAAAAGAAGAAAAGGGTGCTAGACAGAGGACTTCCTGCAGGGCTGCTCTTTGGGCTTGGCTCCCAGCACTCACACGGTTACTCACCCGCATCTGTAATTCCCTTTCTAAGGGATCTGACACTATTCTGATCTCAACAGGTACCCAGTATGCATGTGGCATACATGCAATTAAAACCCTCATACATGTAAATTAAAAAGGAAAAAGCTGATCTTTATCAAAGTGAGTGAGCTTAGAGACTAAGCCTTCCTCCATGACATCCCCAGAAATGACTGTGAAGTTTGAGAGAAAGTTTCCAGTGGAGAACTTAAGCTACTCCTAGGTTCCTAACCCAGACAACAATATGCTTCTTAAGCTACTATATTCTACATAATTTGTATTGTACTAACAGAAACACAATACATACCTACCTATCTTTTCTCCAGTGAGTTCAAAACAAAGGGGGAAAAGGGCAGAATTACATGAATTCTACTTCCTGTTTCTCACTAACTTCCAAATCCCATAAGTACTCTAATGTAGGCCTAGAAAAGCCCGACCTCAGCCCTGTTTCTACTGTAAGCCAAAGTTGGAAGCTTGTATGAAGACAGAGTCAAATGCGTATAATTTTTAAAAAAAAGATATCATTGAACAGAAATGCTTTATAAATCAAGCACATGAACATACAGACATACATACACAGAACACTGCAGAATACCATCAACTACCAGTTTTCAAGTTGCATAAGAAAGAAAGTCATGGTGAATGTATTAAAATGCTATGATCACAAAATTTAAGTCAACCGAGTTACCAGCATATTTCCTATCTAAAAAGCTAGTAAAAAAGCACAAGGTTTTATATTTTTTAATATCACTCAATCATCAAATTTATAAAAATTTAATTCCTACAGAAAATAAAATTCCATCTCCAAGTAAAACATATTCGATAGAAATGCCAATGTTTCAGAGAAAACTTACAGTTGATTTTATCAGCTCTTACATCCTATCCTCAACGTTACTGGAAAAACAGTCAACAAAAGGCAGACATTAAACTAGACTTCAGCCCTACAAACTACAGTGCCAACAGTGCACTGCATATAATAGTTCAGTCTGAGGATCTGGCTTATTCCATACAAACTTGCACAAAACCCTGGGTTTGATCCCAGATCTCCACCAACTGGGCATGGTTACAAATGCTGTAAACCCAGGAGCTCAAAGGAGGAGACAAGAAAAACTGAAGTTTCAGGCCATCCATCCCTTGTTACACAGACCATATCTTAAAACAACCAACCAATTAAGTGTGGGGCTCATACCTGTAATCTCAACATCTGGGTAGGCTGAGGCAGGAGGACTTCTCTAAGTCTGAGGCTAGCATGGACTAAATAGAGAGAGAACTGTTTTTCTTTAAGCCCTGGTAGGTGGCTTGCTACGGAAGTATTCTGACCTGAGATTCCAGCCACGTAAATGTGGAGGATGATAAAGGTGTGTACCCACAACCCAAATGCCACAGGCGGGCAGGAGCAGAGCACACAGGCAGAGTCCAGGGGCTTAGTGGCCAACCAGCCTAGCGGAGTGGTCAAGCTCCAGGATCAGTAAGAGGTGAGAGAGCCCATGTCAGAGAACTAGGCAGAGCAGCAGAGAAAGACACCTGAGGGGGATTCTCACTTCCACAGCAGCACACCACAAGCAGGCAAGTGCACATCCACCCCCTACACAGACAGACATTATGATGAGTTTAGCATCCATACCAAAAAGGACATTAAAAACTCATCTTAAGCTTTTAATATCTATGAAATTTATATATAAAACAGAACATAACATCAAAGCAAATTAACATTTAAAAGTCTAAATTATAAGCTTCCCCTAAAATTAGTTCATCATCATCGAATTCAAAATAAGCCAAACTCCAATGGACAAATAGGATCACTCCTCTATACGCTACCTAGGAAAAGCAAATTCAGAGACAGGAAGCAGAACAGAGATGACCAACACTGGGAATGGATAGAGTCACTCTTGATAAGGAGAAAACACATGGTGGGGATGATGGAAAGGTTTCAGGTACAGTGACTGAACAAAATAATTAAGTCACGCATGGTTAAAATAATGAATACAAACATTTGACAACAATAACTGACATACAAAAGAAGCTAGCCTGTAACACCAACCCTACTAATTTACAATATTTTATTCTAATTTTCAAATGATTTCAAAACTGATGCAGTCAGTTAAATATAAGAGAATGCAAGCCCAGCAGACAGTGAAACCTTAGTTGAATGGATTAAAAATATCTAATTCTGCTCTTCACAAGCTTCCTGACCTCTGTGTTCAGAAGTATCTACGCACTTCACACCAAAGGGGAAGGAACAATTCTAAGATGCTCTTGTGTGTGTGTGCACAGTCCTGTGACACAGCCTTCTTAGCATGTACAGACCCACTTCAACTTGGTAAGTAAAGAAACCACACCAGAAAACTGCCTGGCATTATGTAGCCATTTTCAAGTTAATCGCTTGAATTTTAAAACCTCCCTAGTATCATCCAGTTCAGTGTCATTCTAAAACAAAATGAGTTTACAGATGGACTGTACTCAAAACAGGACCTTACAAAGGAAGCATTCACTATATGAGATACTGGCTTAGTGGTTCCACTATTACTTGGAAAAGCAGACTAATACTACTGTGTTCCTGAAGCAATTTCACAGAACAGAATTTTCTGATTCATTAGATACTGAACGGATTTGTGACTACAGAAGCCATGACTAATTGCTCGTTCTCTTCAAGTTACTCCTACTACAGTGGTTCTAGTACTTTAGCATTCCCAGGAGTCTCTTCCATCTTCAACTGAAGCAGCCTCCTCTACTCTTCATTCTGTGCTGGTCAAAAATACCCTATCCCGCTGTGTTCCTGAGGAGGTTCACACATGTCTGCAGAGGGATGCCCAAGGGAAAGAGGAAACAATACACCTCCTCCTGTCAACTACTGCACGCTATCTTAGGAGGGAGCTGTTTCTGTAGCTTCTATCTTTTTGAAAAATGTTTCGATGTTATGTGTATGTGTGCCACACGCAGTGCCCCTGGAGGTCAGGAGAGAGCATCAAAACATTTGGAACTGGAGTCACAGATAGATGTGAGCTACCACGTAGGTGCTAGAAACCGAAGCCAGGTCTTTTGTAAGAGCAGCAAGCATTTAGTGGCTGAGCCATCGCTCAAGACCTATCAGCTCATAATTTTAATAAATATTTAAGAATATTCACATGATGAATCATACTTATAAACTCCCAGTGATGACCACAAATTTTAACTTCCAAACCAGGGCATATAGACAAATTTAGTTACGCTGTGATAAAAGGTGTGAGGTAGGCTAGGTGGTGGTGGTGGTGGTGGCGGTGGCGGTGGCAGTGGCGGTGGCGGTAGCAGCGCACATCTTTAGTCCCAGCACTCTCTCTGTGTTTAAGGCCAGCCTGGTCTTATAAGTTAGGTCTGTTCCAAGCAAATCTAGACATGTAGTCATTGTCTTTTTTTTAATAAAGATTTTTATTTATTTATCATGTATACAGTGTTCTGTCTGCCATGTCTGCCTGCACACCAGAAGAGGGTTCCAGATCTCATTATAGATGGTTGTGAGCCACCGTGTGGGTGCCGGGAATTGAACTCAGGACCTCTGAAAGAGCAGTCAATGCCCTTAACCTTTGAGCCATCTCTCCAGCCCCATCATCTTATTTTCTTAACAAGAAAAAACTATTAACATCCATAAATATGGACATATCATTACTATATCTGTCTCATTATATTTAGAGAAAATTAATTTTATGAAAAGTTAACATTATAAAGAAAGTCTCAAAGGGTTTCCTCCTTTATGTTTAAAAAGGCAGGGGTGTATAAGAAAAACATAGTACCTTTCAAGAGGCAATATCCAAAGAGACCCTACCCTACATGGCTTTCTTTTACAAGGTGCACATGATTCTACAGTGGTGAAATTCCAGTGGTTATAGCACAGCAGAGTGTGCTCGTGGATCTAGGGCAAACGGCACCTGAAAAAAGAGCTCCCGTTTCACCAGTATGTATCTACACACCCACACGATTCAGCGTGTGCACAGCTGAGTGAATGTACGACCTGGCAATCGGAAAGTCACCTCTGGTGCTATGAAAACACTAATATGTGGCTAATTAGTTCTATCAGCTAACATACTCAGGGAATGCCAAGTGTACACAAAACTAGCACTATGGGAGACACAGATGGACACGTGGTGTATTCCTGGCAATAGCGCACACAACAGTAAAATCAGGACTAATTCAGATGGTCTCAACTAATAATTTAGTGAATGTATAACTCCAGCTAGCAAACATGCCATGTTACCTACTACTTAAATATGGCTAAAAAGCAGGAAGCTGAGCATTAAGTATTTAATTAGACTAGCCTACGGGAAACCAAATATACTATATATTATAATGTCACAGATAACCTGAACATTATTCAAAGACTTGTTAGCTTTAAAAGATGATCTATTTTTTTTTTTTCATTTTATTTATTTTGAATGTTGGAGGGGGTGGTGGAGGTAGGGAGTCAAGTAGAGGTCAAGAGGTCAGCCCTCTCCTTTCACATGTGGATCACGAGAATCAAATTCAGGTCACCTGGCTTGGTAATAAGTGCCTCCACCTAAGACTTATTGTTATTATAAACAAGGGTAAGGTTAAAGAAATGTGTTTTGAATATTATTTTAAAGTGTGTTGCATCTCTTCATACATCTTTTGTTAACAATGCAAAGATGTGTTACATTTGTTTGACTACATAAAATTAACCTGCAAGCAGGAGGCTGAATCAGCAAGTAGCTGACAGGAAGTGGTAGGAGGAACCACGTGTGGCAAGGGCTTATAAGTGGGGCTAAGGGGAGAACACTAGGTTTTCCGGAAGATGCCAGAAGGGAGAAGGTTAGCACTTGCTCTTCAGCCTCTCTGAGCAAGGAGAATTCCACCTTAACCTTTGAATCTGAGTTCTTTGAGAGGGATAGGGATTTAGTTAAGTTCCTTTAGCAGCTTTGAAAGAGTCAGTGCCTGAGGGAACAGAATCCCCTCAGACTGCGGCCCTGTGGCCTAATTCTAGCTGCGGAGCTGCAATCTCTGATTAGGACAGTCACTGCTTAAAAGGCAGCCACAGCTATCAAGAAAAACAACAGAAATGAGTGTGATTTTGCCATTTGATAAAGTGGAAATCTTCCACATACTACCCTTGCCAATCTATGAGCAATATCCCACATTCTCCTGGTATTTTATAACAGCACGGTATTTTTCACTATTTCATACCTTTTCCCTTCTGCTTTCATTGGCAAACTCATTTTAAATATACACTGCTTTATTAGTAAATAAGAACTTTTTTTTTTCATTTTCTTGGTCACTTGCAAAAACATGCATGCATCTGGAGAACATTATACTAGGCAAATGAGTATTTGCCTAGTGTTTGACAAGGGGTCAAACACTGAATGAATGAACTCACATGTGAAATCTAACAGACAAACTCGGAGAAATGCAGGGTAGAACGGAAGTGATCAGAAGCTAGGATGAGAGTTGGAAATAGGAAATGTTCACTGTACAAAGCTTCAGTCTTACACATTTACTGTACAGCAGTGACTACAGTTAATTACAACTGTTTATTTCAAAATAGCTAAAAGAATAGGTTTTGAGGCTAGAAAGATGACTCAGCTGATAAGAGGACATACTGCTCTTGCAAAGAATCTAAAATCAGTTCCCAGTACCCACATCAGGCGGTTCACAACAGCATGTAACTCCAGCTGCAAAGGGTCTGTACCTGTGGCCTCTGTGGACATCTGAACATATACACAGACATACACAAACATATACACATTTTAACTCAAAATCTTCAAAATAGATTTTAAGTAGTTTTATCATAAAATATGTTGAGTATGTGAAATAAGATGTAAGTAAGCTTAAAATCACTCCATAGTATAAATACATAAATCAAAACACATTGTGCCTCATAAACAAATACATTTGTGGATTAAAAATAATTTTTTAAGATTTTTAAATTTTCAAAAAGAACTTTAGTACTTTACTCAAAATTTCATTATTTTTGCACCATAACACTCTTTTTTCTTCAGAGAATAAGGGCTTCATTTAGGAACCACACTGTATGATCATTATGAGTCACCTTTTATCTAGCTAATTCTCAACAAAGACTTAAGATTCACAGGTCTAGTCTATGGTGGATGTGGCAATGGTCTGTGCTCTGTTTGTTTAGAAACACTATCTTGGAGGAAACATTAGTCCTACAGCATTTCAAAACCTCTGCTTCAGGATAACAGATTTTTCTAAAGAGCATTTCTCATAGTATTTTCTCATCGTAGTTCAGAGCTGAAGGACAGTGAAGGACCGTGGGGTTCAAAGGACACAGGTGCAGACAGAAGAGCTGACATTGCAGGTCAAGGGTAAGCACTGGGGAAGAGGTAGGTGGCTCTGGACTGAGCAGAACAGGCACCTTAGAGAGGGCAGCTCACTCACCATGCCTATCAAGACAGAGCGATTTTAATAGGAGAAGGCAAATCCTAATGCACGTTTCCTTAGACTTAACTAGGCCCTGAAGCTAATGTTTTCCATCTACTATTGGCATTCTCAATCCACCTGCCAGTGTCATAAAAAGCTGGTGACGGCGAGAAGTACTGAAAACTGACTGAAGGAAGGGAAGAGTCCACTAGGTGAGCTGTGGACTTTTTCCTCTATGACTAAGGTTCTGGGTTTCTAACTATCAAAAGTAGTTAAAAACATGATAAAACTGATTTTCTGTCTTGCTTAAAGAAATAAACATTAAACACAAGACTCAGTGGTCATCTCCTAAATGGAAACCATCACACAAAAGACTTACCACTAAACTGATTCCAATCTCACAAAATACAATTTTTGGACCTATTTATTTCTAAAAGTCACTTTAGAACCTTTTTCAATACAAGTCAACATACAGTTAATATTTGGTAAGGATTTCTCCACACACTAAGAGCAACTTCAGTTTGTACTTATTATTATATTTCAAGGTCAATATTATTATCTGTTTATTCTTTTCTACTTTAAAATAGTATCTCCACTATGGTGAAATAACAAGCTACAATAATAAATAGTAAGTACAAGAATAAATAACAAGATTCAGTGTGAATCTACTGAAGATAAAATGTTACTTTTAATGTAGTATAATCAATCAAAGTAGGATTTCCAAGTATATATTTTCACTTCAGTCCAAAGGAAAGGAACCCTAGTTAATCGAAGGCCTTTCCCCACGTCTTACCTGGAGGTGGGATCAGAGGTGGGGCAGTGCTGACAGTGGGAGGAGGTGGAAGAAATGGAGGAGGTGGAAGGTGAGTGGGAGGAGCCCCTGGAGGGAAAAATGGAGGTGGTTTGCTGAAATTGTTGTCGACTTCAGTAGCAGATCTGTCAGAAAGGACCTAAAAATAAAGCACAATTAGAAAGATAAATCAATGTTCTAAAGGTTGAATCTTAGTAAGTTCACTTTATCCACTCTAAAAAGTGAAATAAAGGGTAGCTTTAATTCTCACACTAGTCGGGGAGCAACAGTTCTATGTGATGTAGGCTTGTATGTTCACATGTGAGTACATATTCACACACCTCCTTTTTAAAATGTTCATACTCAAAGCCCAGTTCAAAGAACTAGACTACCAATTCTTTTTCAATTAAGAACTAATCAAAGCATGTCAAGTTATAAACAAACACTTTGTAAACACAATACAGCACGTGCCACAATTTAACCTTAGGCAAAGTTCAAGTACTGGAGTTAGTTATACCAATGATCAATATAGATCTAGCCCTGAGAAACTCACATATAAGTAAGCCAGGCATTTGAGGACCTAATCTCACCACATGGTAAAGTGTTACGCATGTGTTAATAGGTGGAAAAGAAGCAGTTATGAGTGTAAATAACTTTTTATGTGAGCCTCTGTAAGAGCAAAAGTTCCCCTGGCAAAGAGTGCAGTGTGATTAGCTACGAACTAGAAGACTCAAACATATTAAAGCAATGCAGGAAGGTGACCACCATAAACTGGGACTTTTAACCATCACATGATACATTCTGATTGTGCAATGAGGTTTACAAATAGCAAAGCCAGCTAATGCAATATATACACGCTTGAATTCTTATTAAAACATACCATTTAAATATGTAATTTTGTTTTGTTTTTTGAGACAGGGTTTCTCTGTGTAGCTTTGGAGCTTTTCCTGGATCTTGCTCTGTAGACCAGGCTGGCCTCAAACACACAGAGATCCTCCTGGCTCTGCCTCCCAAGTGCTGGGATTAAAGGCTTGAGTCACCACCACCCGGCAAATATGTAATTATTTTTATTAACTTTTTTCTACATTTAAGTACAATAATCTTCCAAGTGTTCTACTCATAACTTATTAAAATTGAAAACCATTTCAAGAAATCATAACAATTTAATGATATGAATAACTATCTTGTTTTACAAAAATTACCTTTAAAATGCTAAGAAGCATATAAATGCTAAAAAGCACATTTTATATGCTTTATTGACAATAAATATCTAAGTGGCAGAATTCTAGGGTGATTTCCCCTTCATTTTCTTTTCAATGAAATTATACAGTATGTTTCTAAGAAGCGAAGGAAAACTTCATTCACAGAAATTGAGAGGTTATCAATTCTAAATGGGGAGTTTTTCTAGTAAGTATAGATAAGGCTGATGGTTTTGCATATGAAATCCCTTCATAACACTGAAAGCAACTGACAGAGACGAGCACTATGGGGGTCTACATGCATGCACGCATGCACACATGGCATCAGTTAAACAAGAACACACAATGGCTGGTTTTGAAATAGAAACCTGTATATTGCTGTTCTCATTGGCCCGGCGTCTTCCTTCTACTCGGCTGATGGTTATTGTCTGACCAATGACATCAATTGCACCAGGTAATCTCCTGAAACACAAGAGTTGAAGCAATTCAGTTTCATCTAATTAGATGATTGAAGAATAGAAACATTAACAAATACACAGCCTTTATGGTGTACTTTTAAAATAAAAATGTATTGAAAGAATTTCTCTGACGTAGATTCTCACTACTTTGTAATTTGATTTTTAAAAAAATACAATTTTACTAAAGTAGTTTGCAAACAAATTTACCTTCATGGAATAGGATCAGATAGTAAATGCTAGACAAGCTGAAATAAAATCTATCAGCTATGACAATTAATCCAACAACTAATTCTATTTCTCAAACACTTAGTTCTCCAAAAAGGCTTGAAAAGAGATAGATAATGGTCATGTTCACACACAAACACAGCACATCCGCCATTCTCTTCAGTGGTAGAGTCAGGCAGCGAACTGTTCAAAGGAAAAGGAAACCAGTTTCTCCTCTCTAGTGACTCTCCTTCAGATAAACACTGTAAGCACCGGAAGCCTGGCTTACCTGCCCTTGGCATTTACCATCCCTCTCAAGTTTGAGAGGTAAGGATAAATGATCTACCAGGAACCATGCTACAAAGTCAACAGAAACAGTAGGCTACTTTTTCTTTTTTAATAAAAGCTACGATGTAGCTAAGGAAGGACTTTTAAAAGCATATATGCTGAACAAGAAAAAGGAAATCACTTCAGAAACAGGCTCTGAAAAGTGGATGTAAGAATTGTTTCTCTTTTCAGTCCTAACAATTCAAACTTTAAAACTTCACAGAAGAAAAAAAATCCTTAAGCGAACTCCATTAAAGCATAAATAAACAAATATAAAACAAAGTTAGTGTATAATTGTTGGATATGGTAACATCAAAGCGCAGAGTATAATTAATTGACATAATAATTGGATGGCAAAACCCATTTTCATGCCTGATACCTTCTAATCCCATGAAACTATGCATGCTTCCTTCCAACAAAGTAATTAATTCACCTTTGAAAACACTAGGACTTTTCTGGAAATAATGCTTTAGCCAGTTTGTTTCCAGTAACTATTATTTTACAGCCATAAAAATAAAAAGTACACAAGGACATCAGAGATGTCATCCAAGTACAAGTCAGCGTCCTTCACTGTCTCTTTCTATACCAGACTCAACCATCTAGGAAAAAGCTCAGATACAAACCAATGTCAACAATGACCATTTTGTGCTGACTCTCTTCTGTACACTTTTAATACAATAAAGCAGTGTTCAAGCCTTTCTAATTTCAGTAGATCATTGACTTCCTAGCATTCCCATAAAAGCAATGAGCAAGAGTAGCGCACACAACTTAGAGACGTTCGGTTTAAAGATTTACTTTATATTTTTATTCAGGTGTTTGCAGATGCTCACGGGAGGCCAGAAGAGAGTGTTAGATGCCAGGGAGCTGAAGTTATAGGCAGCTCACAGCCAGAGGATGTGGGGTGCTGGGAATCAAACACCAGTCCTTCTGCAAGAGTAGCAAGCTTTCTTAACAACTAAGCCCCTGATTCATAATAATATCCCACTATAACTGGGGAATACCCAAACTTTCACATATAAGAGAATAATCCAAACATGAGGGAAGCAAACAGTCTTCCAATTTGTTTCCTAAAACTTAAAATAATACAAAATTATACAGATCACTGCTTCCCATTAAAGCACATGCCCTCTGCCCTTGGATTCCAACATACTGTCAGACATGGTGCTTATTTCCCTCACCATTTATAGTCATGAAAATTTCAATATCAAAATCTACTTCCTTTCCTACTCTTCCCCACTACAGAACTGGTCCCCTCTTGAAGTTTTAAAATGTATTCCCATCAAAATTACCCTGCCACATTTGTTTGGATTTGTGGTTCAGACTGCAAATTCTCTGACTCCATAAGACATCCATTGAAAAGTAAGCCTCAGTACGAGACTGACTTTTCTCTATGATTCCTAATAAATTGTCTCTTAGCACTGCGGCTTTAAAAACTCCAGGGACACCAGGAAGCAGGCAGCTCTTCAACTCTACCCTAAATGAAGAGCACATTAGTTTTCTAAGCTTTAAGTGGAGCAATCACAAGAAATGCAAGATGGTAAACACCATGTTTGTAAAACCTAACAGTGGAGAAATCAGTCTTCAGAACACACCCCCAGGAAGTCCAAAACACTGCAGCTGCCTCCATGCCCGAAGACCTCCTTGCCCAGGTTTTTGAATAAACCACATCAATTAGTTCCCTTTTATCAGAATGAATTTGACATTTTGTTCACAAGTGGATGATGACATGTTCATAGATGAAGCAAGGTAAACAAAAGTAACATATAACACAATGGACTAATGTCAAACTCCATTAGTCCTGAGCCACATGATGGAATACACTGAATCCCATTAGTCCCAGAATGTGTCCCCCTCAACTTGCCCACTCCACCATCCCAAGGATTAAACCCAGTCTCATGTAAGCTAGGCAAGTTCTCCAGCAGCTCTCCATGAGAACTCCCAGCAGACAGTTTATTCATTACATGAAAACTCTCAGCAGTGCTTCATGACAAGAAGAGCTGCCGGAACTCAGATGTCAACATAGTACATCTAACTAACCGGGCCCAGATCTGCTCAGGACCACCAACTCCGCTACTGCTACTCTCCCCATTCTTGATATGGTAAGAAGCAGGGACAGAGACTAAGCACTCTGGATATCTGAGTTTATCTATAGCTTAAATAGGCTCTTATTCATAAGCTTCCATCTTGTAAATATCCTGCAAATATGAAACCATCTCTAAAATCAAATGAAAATGTCTTATTTTGATAATTCTGATGTCCCAGAAAGAGTTAAGGGCTGCTAACAAAGATAAAACTGGGATTTCTCAATGGCAAATAGAGGTCACATGAAGACAGGCATAGGCTATTTGCTAATCTGTCATACTTGTTTGTCTAAGCTACCCACTTCCAGCAGGCAGGGCAAAGGCATCCTCAGTGCACAGCTCTTTAGTGCATATGATAAAAATAAAGCACTAGTTGCAGATTGCTTGTTGGTAATTTAGCACTTGTATTAACTGAGCACTTTACTTACATTTATAACTCATAACTTATGGCACAACAACTATTATTCACATTTTTACATACGAGAATACGGAGCAAAACTGTGAATTCTTTTTGGAAGAAAGTATGATAGATTGCAGTAGTTTTTAAATCTTATTGGTAATAAAACACACAAGAAATGTGTTTTGCCTAAGAAATCCAGAACGTATTTATTACGTTTTAAAAAATGGAGTTTTGTAAAATGATGCTTACCATAAAGGAAAAGTACAATACTAAAAGCAAACATGATTTTATTATAAAAAGCCTAATGACAAAACCCAACAAATATCACTTAGAATCGCCAAACTGACTGGGACTGAGAAATGAGTTACAACCATACTCTTTGAAAAGCACCGAAACCAGACAAACTCTGCAGTATCTGTACAACAGAAGCAAAAGTGGATTTCCCAGCTCCATTCTCAAATGCCGTGTACAGCATCAGAGTGAGAGGCTCAATCAGTCAGGGGAGTCTATCCAACAGAGGTCAACGGAGGAGCGAGTGTTCTAGCACATAGAGCTTTCGAAGAAGGACCAAGAGATCCCAAACCTAGGGTGTGTGTATAATGCAGATGAGAGGCCACTGTGTGAAGCAAGTTTACAAATGAGTTACTGCTACAAAGAAAATCGAGAACATTTTCTAGCTTTATATTTCTGAAGAGTTTTTCACAATAAAAACTGTGCAGCAGACATTTCAAAGATTTATTCTCTAAGAAAAAAATAGCATTTGAATTTTTCTTATATTAAAACAATTGTTTATTTTATATGTATGGATGTTTTTCCTGCATGCTTGTCTGTATACTGTGTGTGTGGTGCCTACAAAGGTAGAAGAGGGTATGATCCCCTGGAACCAGAATTAGATAGTTGTAACCTCCATCTGGGTGCTGGGAACTGAACATGCGTCCTCTGCAAGCGCAACAAGTGAGCTTAACCTCTGAGCCATCTCTCCAAAGCCCAGCATTTGACATTTTCATATTTCCAAATAGAAGACAGTCATATCTGGTGAGGTGTCTCAATCAGGTCATGTATCTAAGCACATGGCTGTAACCTCTCTTAAGCTACTACAGGAAAGAAGGAACCAACACACAGATCAACATAAATACATGAATGGGAATGAGGGATATTTTAAATGGTGTGAAGAGCACATATCAAGAAAAAGAAGGTAGAGGAAGTATTGTGTAGTAGGTCTACTGCAAAATTGTCCATCATTCAGCTTGCAAATGAAAACACATAATACCCTGCTGAAACTGGCTAGTATAATCAAGAGGCAAGAAATATGAATTAAATGAACATTACATAAAGGACCCTGTGAGGCTACAAATGTTCCCCAATGCCAGCTCTCAGTAGAGTTACAGCTGTCATTCTACTGGCAAACTCCATTGCAAGCTAGCATTTGATGTGAACCTTCTAGCCCACCCAGAATCAAGCCTCTAAGTCAACCTGGGCAGTAATATGGCTGGTTAGGATAAAAATAAATTCAATTATTATACACTAAATCAAATTATTATATAGAAGTACCACTAATACAAGTATTAAAATTCTGAATTACATTTAATTGCTAACAATATGAAAAAATTCATTCTGTTTGACTCCACATATTCGAACTAACTTTACCTAAAATAATTTTAAATTTCTATTGATAACACATGTAAAATTTTAGTGTCATTTAAGTATAATTAAAATTTGCTAATAAAGACTATTAAAATAAGTCACTGTTTTCATCCTTTTTTAAAAGCTACTGTGTGTTTTGCTGGCTTTATTTATTGACTGTGTAAGAGTGTTTTGTGTGCACACGTGCCTGTGTATCACATGCATGCCTGGTGGCCATGGATGGCAGAAGAGGGCATCGGTTGCCTGGAACTGCAGTTACTGGTGACTGTGAACCAGCACACTGTGTGCTGGAAACTAAACCTGGTCCTCCGCAAGCAGTCAGTGATCTTAACCTCCGAGCCAGCTCTCCAGTCCCCATCTGTCTTTCTTTCTTTCTTTTCCCTTTTCTTTCTTTCCTTTTTTTTTTTTTTCATTCTTAACCCATCAAAAAAAAATCACATAAAATTGTTCTGAAAATTTTTACCTTCTCAGTTACTAGATGGATAGTTAGGACTATTTTTTAAAAAGTCAAAATACTGTCTCTGACATGAATGCCTATTTTTTTCTTTGACATAAATAACTTATTCTTTTCTAATAGCAAACCTCAAACTGACTAGAAATTTTTACAATTCACTAAGAATATATAATTAAGCTTCTATGGGGAAAAAAATGAAAATCAAACTTTCTTTGGATAGTGCTGCCCCCTTTGCTTTTTGTAAAATGCTACAATCAAAAGCACCTGCCATAATTTGCATATCTAAAAGCTTTTACATTAAAGTTATTAAGAGCAAACCACCACCAGATCATTAGTACATGATTTAGACAAAGGAAGCATAAAATTCTTCACCAACACAAACAAAGCCAAACACCAAAATTATTCCTTGTTTGGTTGTAATACTCTCAAAGGGCAAGTTAAAATTACCCTGGACTATACTTCTGAGTCGTACACTAGACATTCTCTCTCACACTAACTACTGTTAGCAATACATTCTGCGTGGACAGCACTGCTCACTGTATCCTTTAGAAATGAGTTAGTCCCATTTCGCTGACTTAAAACTATAGTGTGTCTATGGCTGGACACACTGTGAAGACATTTAGAACATGAATCAAGTCTATGGATGGCAGGATCATGAGTCAACCCGCTAACTAGAGAAACACACAACCTAGGGCAGCTGGTAGAGACCCACTACAGGAAGAACAGGCTGAGACATGGTAGCTGGATAGGATTAGAAAAATTCTGTGGAGTCAAATTTGCAAGTCCTAAAACTAGTTCAGAAAGTTAGACTTCGTGCATAAGCAGTGAAAAATAGCTGAGAATATTATAAAAGAATGTATAAAAACAGAATTAACATGCAACAAGGGGGAGAGAAAAGTAAGTTCAGAACACCATAATTAGTGTGGTTCAATGTAACAATTACATACTATAAAAGGTCAAAAGGATGAGGAAGACACATGCTGGGTCTCAGTAAAATGCCTCAATGCACTCTGAAAAAGCATCATTGGGGAGAAATATGGTATAGTCTCAAAACTAGTTACCTTATTATATACTAAGAGACACAGTAATACCAGTGATCTAAAGACGAGGAAGTAGCCAAGGTTTAAAAACAGCCTTACCTTAGGTCGGGTGACTCGGCCCTCCCATATCGATCCTGCCACTTCCCAACGCTTGAACTGGCTTTTCTGGAGGCAGTACTTGTCTGAGACTGAGAAGAGGTGCTGTTTCTGGTGAGATAAATTTGCTATGTTTTTTCTTACATACTGTTGTCTCTAACCCCCCTTGTCCTGTTTATCTTTCCTTGGCATGCTTTTTCTAAGGTGCTCTGACATGTTCCTACAGTACCATTCTTTTCAAGTCATGAAGCATTTGCTGGAGAACTGACTACTGCAGGCATTTTAATTTAGATGTTGTTATCACCAACTTGTTAACTCTTGAATACTGATAGAAATGTTTCAACATAGTATGGTGTCAAGATGAAGAAATGAAAAAAGAACCAAGGGTATGCCCAAAAAATTATCAAAAAACAAACTTGTGCCTTTATAAATTAATAACAATGTCTGCTGTTTCACAAAAATCTCACTCAAAACTGGTGTTGTTTTCTTCTATGCTCCTCAATAACACATATTTGTCAGTACAACCAGTTTATAGTAGTACTCAGATTTGTTTCATAAAAACCTATGATAAACTAAAATCTCATTGCAAAGGAACAACTCTTTCCAAGCACATTTCCAAAGCTATTTTCTCCCCAGTGACACACTCCATTCAAAGTTTAGCTAGGCACAGTGGCACTCACAGGGCTGAGGCAGGAAGTTCACCAGCTGACTACACACGAAGACCCTGTCGCAAAAATGAGTCCAGCTATTTCCATTCTCACCAATCCTGTGAAAGACTGTTTCAAAGCTACTTAAACAACACACATTTCCAAGTATACTTCTGTAAACATGCACCCAGGGAAAAATGAACTACAAATGAACTGAAGGGAATCTGTCACTAAAATCAAAGAAAAAGAAGAAAGTGACAGCTCCATGTATGCACTGGATAGCCCTGTCCTTGGCTCTGAGTTCACTATTTACACATGGGAAAAGAAATTCCACCAGTAGTCATGGAGGAAAAGATGCTACAGTGAAGAGACCAAAGGAACCAGTGACACTGAAGCACATGAAGAAATGTTTCCCCACTCACCCTCAGTCTAAACCAGAGTAGAAAGAACTCTTTAATTGTGTGTGTGTGTGTATTAATGGCTAAGCAGAAATCCCAAATCTATTAAGATTACATTTGATTAGCAATCAAATGATTAACAGACTGAAGCTGCTGGGGGCCAGATTATCCCTTTGAGAACAAAGAGACATAATATGAACTAGTTCTGAGAAAGGAAGCATCTGTGGTGTCAAACTGGATGTAAAAGAAACATGATTTCATGACTCAAACTTTATTTTAAAATATGCAAGTGACACTTTCATACTGAAATTGCTGTTTCCCCCAAGCTGTTAAGTACTTAAAAGGCCCTGAAAATAAATAATGACACCCCAGTGCAACGATCATAGCTATCAGCCTGATCTTGCTTTTGAATTAGTATTTCTTCCTAAGATGAGTAAATGTCTTAAAAGAAATCAGGGAAGTACAAGATAAGCTTGGAATACCCGGCTAATGCCAAAAAGAAGAGATCATACATATACACATACACACACACACACACACACACACACACACACACACACACACACGCATGCACGCACACACGCATGCGCGCGCGCGCGCGCGCACACACACACACATACATACACACACATACACACACAGTCAAAAGCAATTTTGAAGCCACTCCCACCAGTCAATTTGGAAAATTTGACACATCAAAACACATTACTAGATAAAAATCACACACATGCACACATACGGGCGGGCGCGCGCACGCACGCGCGCACACACACACACGCACACACACACACACACACACACACACACACACACACACACACACACGTCCTTCTACACGTAAGAACTCATATACTTAGTGAGGCATGTTGGCAATGCCAGCACTGGAAAGGGTGAGGTGGAAGGATTGTGATAGCCTAAGCTACATGGCAAAATCTTGTTTCAAAAACACTGAAAAGCAGGAGCTGGAGAGATGGCTCAGTGGTTAAGAGCACTTGTTGTTCTTTCAGAGAACCCAAGTTTGATTCTTAGCACCCATATGATCCCAAGGGATCCAGCACCCTCTTCTTGCTTCCTTAGGAACCAGATACACATATGGTACATGTACATACATGCAGGCAAAATACTCATAAAAGCAAGTAAGACTGAGTAGATGGCTCAGTGGTCAAGAGCACTGAGAGCTCTTCTAAGACCTAGGTTCAAGTCTCAGCTTTGTCTGTTCCAAAGGATCCAACATACTCTTGTGACCTCTGTGGTACCACACACACACGGTGCACAGACTTATAAGCATGCAAAACACCCATACACATTAACAAGATAATTTAAACAAAATTTTAAAAGTTATTGTTTTAAAGACATTATAGTAGCAACTCAGTTATTATAAAAATCATCAACAGATGCTAAAGTTCTTGGGAAGTTAGGACATTTATACCTAGTTTCTCTGCAAAATTACTTTTTTTTTTTTTTAATGGTGCTAGGAATCAGACCTAGCCTTGCACATGCTAAAGGCAAGCAGTTTTTCTAAAACTGAGCAATATCCCCAATGCAAAAATGACTTCTTAAATGCAAAAGGAGAAACAGGAACTTGATGTAGAGCCAGAAAGACATGAGCACAAGTAACTCACTAGATTTACCATCATTAGTAAAAAACAAGTGGGGGGGGGGGGGGCAAATGGGTTACTTCTCTTGAGGCTGGTACAATGAAGAGGAGAACACACCATCATTTACACAACAGTCTCAAAGCACAAGCCCATCTAATAATGAGGAGGAACTGGCAAAGCCAGACTGAGGAACCATCTCTAAAACAACTGGATTGCACTCTTCTAAAATGCAACCAAAGGCTTGAGAAGCTGCTCTAGATGGTAAACACCTAAAGAGAGAGCTCAAATGAATGAGCCTGGACTGAGTCCAAGGTCAAAAAGAAGAGGAATTCAGTAAAGGGCAATGTTGAGGTAATTGGCAAAATTGATGATCTGGGTAGTATACAAAGGATTGATTCAGCATTGGACTTTTCTGACTTTGATAACCACCCTATGTACAGTTATGTAATAAAACATCCATCCATGTTCCTAAGAAATACAAGGTGAAGTGTTTAGAGGTTAAGAGAAGCATGCATCCAATGTTTACCATCCAAACAGTTGAGAGAGAAGTATTTTTAAGAAGCAAATACAACATGTTAGAACCTAGTGAACTTGTAGATGAGGTTCCCTGTGTTTTACTTGGAACTCTTAAGTTTGAATACTTGTCAAAACAGAACAGTACAAAATGAAAACAACAAAGAAAAGAATAGCAAAGATGTGTTTTCCAATGTACTTGCTAGTTTACAACAATATACTGTATTCGTAAAATCTTATCAAGATGTAAATTCCTATCACTTTTCCATAGATAAGTTCTTCAAAAGAAAATAAATAATATGGGAACTTAAAAAGACTAAACAAAGCATTCTGATATAGCAAATGTAGACCTTCCCTTAAGTATACCAGCTTGCTGGGCAGTTCCGAAGTTGCAAACTCACCATTTCTACCAATCCCAAATTTCAGAAGGTCTCTGCAAACATCCACCCACACATTAGTAAGGCATGTAAGATTTTAGCAATGGAGATCTAGTGCTTAGGCCAGTATCACAGATCACTACTCTTAAATCTGGTTTATGTCTCAGTACTGACAATACTATCTTCCTCCTAAACTCAATAAAATTTATTTCCAAAGATTTTATCCAATTTTCATATATATAAAATTACCCCCCCCCCACACACACACACAATTTTTAGGGAAATAGTTTGCAAAGATCTAAAAGTCTATTTTTGATTAACTGAAGATAAATCCAGAAAACAAATTTTCCTAACGAGGAATGAGCACTGCCCTTTATATTCAGAAGTGATGAGAAAAGCACGCTAGGTATGTTCCTATCAGTTGCAAGGGCAATTACTCATACTTGAAGCGGTGACGGGCCTGCTAATTTCCCATCCTTCCTTCACCAGCTGTTTTTCTGTCCCTTACCATCTTTTTCATTCCATCTTTATGCATACCTTCCAATGTCTTTAACTCTACTTAGGTCCAGTCATTACTATTACCACCCCTTGAATACACATTCACTTTTTGGGGCCCTCTGTCCCTTAGTTATTGCCTGGCATAACCTCCACTCCTATGAAATACAACTGTAACTACTCTTAATGAGCACATCTAAAGTACACTTGACTTGGCTCATTTTAGAGCTTGGCCTCAATCAACAAACAAACAAACTGCAAACACAAAGTCATTAACTTTTCATTTTATTAACTCATTTCCATCAACATATAAAAACATTGTTTCTCCCATTTTGAAGTAAGCCTTCATACTCTGTTTCCCTCCAACTACTGCCAAGTGATCCTATTCTTTTTTTTTTTTTTTTTACACAAAAGTTTATTCACCTACCCCAGAAAAAGACTACTTCAGGCTTCTCTTTCAAACATTAACACCCACTCTACCATCTTTAGTCTGCCCTGCTAAGTCTTTATCTCATTTTCCTAGGGGAGAAAAAGGGTAGCAATCTACGAGAGTGTCCCATTGTTTCTCATTATTTTTTTTGTCTAGGTACTTGCTGCAATCTCCTACAAGGGTCCCTGTTTCTACCTTTTCTCACTCTACATGTTGTTCTTAGCAAAGAAACTAAACTGAGACTTGAAAACCCCAAGTATAGCACATTCTCTCTAGTTAGGAAGTTGTTTACCACCCATGCATTCATACCCTGTTCCCTTTGGTCTAACTAAGAACAATGCTCTACAATTGTCCCCCTTCCTTACTTCTTGATCATTAAGATTTTTAATTAACTCATTCTCAAGTACACAATATGCTGCAGTTTCTTTTACCTTGAAAAATCTGGCCTCACATGTCCCTATTTCCCTGGTTCTAGCCCCACAGACAAGAGAAAATAGTCTTTAAAGTTGTTCATATTTTTACTTTTCAATTCCTCTCATTACTGCTTTGTTTTTTAGAAAGTGTCTCTCTATATAGTCTACCTGTCCTGGAGCTCACTCTGTAGACCAGACTGGCCTTGAACTCACAGAGACCCACCTGCCTCTGCCTCTGTCTCCTAAGTGCTGGGAGTAAAGTAAGATCTCTTGTTTCTGTTGAAGCCATTTAAGTCTTTTCAATTTACCTTGAACATGATCTTGGTCAGGATCATCAGTGACTATCATACCTGAAAATCTAATAGACACTTGATCTTCATCTTCCTGACCAATTTATCACTTATGTTTAACAGTTGATCACTCCATACACTAACTTTCATCTGTGCCTCCTTATTGGTCCTTTGTTACTGATTACCATTCATTCTTTTAGTATCTCAAGGCTCTGTCCTCTATCCACTCTGGATCAATATGTTTTTGATGGTCTAGTTAAATTTCCCAGCTCCACTTTCGATAGCATTTGAACAGTGATCACTGTCTCCAGCCAATACTCCTTTCCTTATTGCACAGACACTATGCAACCCTCCAACTTCCCCTTTCACATTACACTGGCACCTTGACTTCTATCCCCTTGACTGATGCCTTGTCCTCTCTCTCCAAGCCATTCCTCTTGTAATCCTCTCCATCTCTTAAATGACACCCCATCATGACATTTATGTTGAGCAAGGCAAAATCCTTGAATTCATTGAGAATAACTTTTCTCTATAATATACAACACACCAGCCCAGACATGTCATTGCAAGCCTTTGGAATACACCCAGTAGCTAACCATTCTGACCATTCATCATCACCTTGGTCCAGGACACCATTATCTCTTGCCTACACATTTGTTGCAGTCTCTTACACCTTGTCCCCTTTTCTATCACTCTTCACAATGTAAGCTGCTCTTAGTAAAGCAGCTAAATTAAGACTTGAAAACCTTAGTCAGACTGGCCTGCTAAAAACCCCATTGCAGCTCCCCATTTGTTTCAAATAGAGAAAAACGCAAAGCAAAAATTTATATCATCACAAGATGTGATACAATTCAACACACTCCCCATAAGGAGGGAACACAAAAGGAGACAAAGACTCCATGACTTTTAAAGAGTTTCACTGTAACAGTATCTAGAGGAATGTTTCCATGTGACAAACAGTTCCACAACACTTTACAGAACTTAATTCACTTGACACATGCAGCTAGACTCAATGGAAGTACTATTACTACATTTTACCAATGGATTTGGAAATCCAGACCTAAGAAAATGAGTCGGCCCAAGGACACTCAACTAGTAGACTGCTGAGTTAGAATTTAAACCCCAGAAATCTAAGGCAAGATTCCAACCTCTTAACAAAATTCAAAAGCAGAAACTCGATGAAACAAAGTGGACCTTTTAGAAAAATCCAAAATACTATCTATTAAAGGATCAATACTCTTTAGCTTCTATAATTGGTTAATCAAATGTTTTATGAAATTTCACTTAGTTCAAATTACAGCATTTGAGATATTTCTATAGCAATTCATATAAATCTCGGCTCACTTTTAAATGTTTCACTTTGGATTAAAGCTTTAAGAATCTTTATTTTAACTGGTCATGGCAGAACATGCCATTAATCCCAGCACGTGGGAGGCAGAGGCTGGCAGATCTCTGTGATTCTGAGGCCAACCTGGTCTATACAGCAAGTTCCGGGCTAGCCAGGGTTATATAATGAGATCCTGTCTCAAACAAACAAACAAACAAACAAACCTTAAACAAATAAAAGCATTTTAGTTAGAGATGAGCCTAATGCTTCTCTAAGGTCTCTTCCCCCATTAGTGTATATCATAAAATATAATTTCTCAGGATAGTAATAAACTGAAGAACAAATGAAAAGAGACAACTAGAATATGCATTTAAGCAAGCAACAGAAGGTAAATAGTCTGGCAGAGAATCTTTAATGGCTGAGTTGACTTATTTCAGGCCCAGACTTGTTAACCTTAATCTAATCCAAGACTAAACTGCTGGCATCCTCAACCTTCCCTGGTCTTCACTTATTCTTTGTTATTTTCCTTATAATGGAGTCACAAGGAAACAATTGTCACATTTGAACGAAAAGGACATTTTTTTCTGCATAATTACTACTTCTATCTAGTATTTTATAGACACAAAATTGGGGGTTATATGAAAGCAAAGAATGCCATAAGACTTTTATGGATGAAATTTATATCATTTCTTTTATAAAAATCTCTTTAAGTCCATAGATCTAGACCTAGGAAGTCCAATAAATCTTTAAGTGAGAATAATACACACAGTGAACAGCATGAACAGTCACCACTTCTGCATGGAAGATTATTGTAACTATGCCATGCTCCATTTTGTGCAGACTCAGGTGTTTTGTTTTTTAAGATGGAATAGTACCTGAGAAGTTGTTTATAATGATTCAAACTACAAGTCCAGTTTGTACTGGTAGACCCCCCAGGAGACTTCATATTTAACACAGCATTACAGCACAGACACAGCACCAAGATCCCAACGCTGGGACTCTAAAGGATCTAACTAACCTGCTTGGTGGCAGGCCAGTCTTGAACAACGAGGGCGGAGAAGTAAACTCTGCTTTTGTAGATGGAAGCGCTGCTTCTTTCTCTGAATTTCCAGTTCTCCCTTGCTGTACCTTCAAAAAGAAAAATGGGGTTACTACTTTGCTTAATTTAACAGACACTCAAGCACGAGGTACTTTTACATCTGTAGCATTTGCTCTCAAGTTAAATATGAAGAATGTACCATGCCTGGATATGTATTAAAAGGGATCTATCTTAGGTTAGCATTAGGTGAAACGCATCAAAGATGGATTTGAGGATCAAAATGTTCCAATTACTAAAATGTTCAGTTTGTCACTTAGAAGCCCCAATAAACCCAAATGTAACTCTTCACAAATTGTTCATGAGCAAAGTTAGTCTAGGATATACTTGGTTACGACTCCATGTTTCCGAGTTCAAGGAAAGCCTTGAAGTTTCCCCCTTCTGTACTCACAAGCTTTACTAGCAATCTGATCATTTGCTAATTCAAACAGTCATTTGCTTTAACATTAATATAAAGAATCTGTTCCTGGAAATCAGACTGTTGCCCAACTAAACACTTGACACCTAATGACTAACATTTATGGTCCTGGAAGGTCCTTGGCACATTACCAGAGGAGAAAACGAACCGTCAATATTCCCCAGCTACAAGCCCTACAATGTCCCCTGGCCACCTGTTTGCAGGATATACTGGAGCAACAGTGACAAAATGTTGGGGGAGCAATCAACCCCTTTGATTCGAGTTAAGGCCCACTCCCTAAGATGGAGCCTCTGACCCCAGACCACTGAAGGGGCCAACCACCTGGGCCTAGCCAGATCATGGGTTCCAAGAGGAAACCTTCTGTTCTTATCAGCTCAAGAAACAAAGCAACAATATTACTCCTAATGACTTATTGCTATACTCATAGTTCAGAGTATTGCTCAAGGCTCATTAGAGAAGCCTACTGAGGTAATTAACACAGAGACCAGGGACTGAACAATATGCAGAGAGTACGAGACTTTGGAGCACTCAATCTTAAATGTGATGTCTTTATCAACACCCGCCCCCCAACCCCTCCACCTCCTGTGAGGCTCAGGAACCCGTACAGAAGTAGAAAACCTGTAAGAGCTAGAGGTCATGGATGATTCCAAGGAAAGAGCATCATCCAGACACAACAGAACTGATACACATATAAGCTCATGGAGACTGTGAGAGGCATAAGACTTGCAACAAATTCAAACCAAAAAAATACCAGCATGGAGAAGGGATAGTGGACATGAAGTTTCACCCATAACCAGGAAGCTATTTGCAATTGATAGCTGCTGAGAAAAGGAAAATCAATTTTCTCCAATGGAGTGTCAATGGGTATATCAACTACACTACAAGTCAGGCCACATGCCCACAAGTTGACCAATACAAAACAGACTACATGGGGGGTTTTGTTTGTTTTGGGGCTTTGTACACTTTTTATTTTGGTATTTTTTGGTCTTAAGGAGTTTGGTGTTTTTTTTTTTGTTTTTTGTTTTTTTTTTTTTTAAGATAGAGGGAAGAAAGAGACAGAACATCAAGTTGGGTGAGCAGTGAGATAAGAAGGATCTAGGAGAAGTTGGAGGAGGAGAAAGAATAAGCTTCAAAATATTATATGAAAAAAATGTCATTAAAAGACATTCTGAGCCAGGCGGTGGTGGCGCACGCCTTTAATCCCAGCACTCGGGAGGCAGAGCCAGGCGGATCTCTGTGAGTTCGAGGCCAGCCTGGGCTACCAAGTGAGTTCCAGGAAAGGTGCAAAGCTACACAGAGAAACCCTGTCTCGAAAAACCAAAAAAAAAAAAAAAAAAAAAAAAAAAAGACATTCTGCTCCTGCACATCCCTAACTTATCACCAGTGACAGTGCCTATCACACCAGCTCCACATACCTAGATACTAAGAATAAGTCCTCTATTTCCTTACTTAGTATTTTTACCTAGTGTTTTAGGCCCTACTTAAATTCTATTATCCTGCTCCACCTAAATTTAGCATCATTCTCCTTTCTCATGAAGCAAGAGACAATAGAATCTCAGATAATTTGATTGATATATTTTAATCATTAATTTAATTTTAGAAATCATTTATCTGCAAATTAATCAACATCAGGAAAACAAAAAGATCATTATGCATTTAAGCTAATAAGAGTTCGATCTCTGACCAGAAAATCTCTTCCCTGAGGACCAGCTTTCATGGTACCAGAGAGCATCACTCCAGCTACCAAGGGAGGGAAGCAAACAATAGTTCTGGCCAGCTGTTATGCCCATGAACCACAACAATAGCCTGCATGGCATGACAACCATAAGGGTGAAAAGTAAGGTGAGAGGAATAAGGCTGAGTAGGAAGGCATAGTTAACTGATGGTGTTACAGAATTCGGGAAGTTGACTATTTTAATGGTATTAGTTAGGGATATTAGGATGGCATGCAAACCTTGACTGTAACCAACAGCTGTTTAATAGGAGTTAAAGCCCACTCAATAAGAGGGAAACAATGCCTGGTACTGGAAATAAAGTCAACTACCCAGGGTTAGTGAAGTCATGGATCTTGGAGGAGAACACTTCACTTTACTAAACTAGCATAATTCCTAACTACATCCTAAATATTTATTCTTATGCCCATAGATAAGTATAGTTTTCACCCCTTATCAAAGAAACTTCTTTCTGCAACAGAAGTAGACCATTATAGAAAACCTCTACAGATCAAATGTAGCACACAAAAGATCATGTGGAGTCCAGTCCCACTCACTACATGTACAACATGATTCCTGCATCGAGAGCACAAGAATCATTGAGGGAAAGAGGGACAGAAAGATCTTTAACAGCCAGAGGAACAGCAAGTTTGCTGTGAAGCCGTGTCTCCTAGGAAAGTTAGGTTTATCAGCATGCCTGCTTAAACAAGAACAAAACAATGACCACATCAATGGGCACACTAACACAGAAGGGGGAAAGTTCCAGGGTCTTCAAGCCTAGCTAAGAACTATGGGCAACTGGGAAATGCTGAAAGTGAGAGAAATGGTCTTCCCTAACAAGAGTCCCTAATTGGTTATCCAATAGCAAATGATCAGCCCTGAAATCATATACATACAAGTCACCTAATACGGACTAAGAAAATTATATTTAGGAACACATGTATAAATGTAACAACACTTTTTAAAAAAAGAGGTAATGAATTTGAGAGCAAGAGGGATCTGTGAGAGGGGCTAGTGGAAGGAATGGAAAGGGGGATTAATATAATTATAAGTCAAAATATTAAAAATTATTATTAAATAAATTTTTAATGAAATAAAGCTAAGTATTAACTTAAAGAGTCAGACCTCTATTAAGTAGTGGCCAGTTTTACCCAGTTGGTACCTACCTATAATTAAGCCTTAACACTGAGTTCATTTGAAATCAAGCTCTACTGCTTACTAAAAGCAAATTCATTGAAAACGTACAGCTCCTAATGGGATATTAGGATCATCACTAAGACAAGGAAGACAAAAGTAAAAGACTGAACACCTGACAGGTAAAAAGCCAGGCCATAGTGACAGGGGAAGTAAACAATTCAATTACCAAACATCTACTAACTATCTACTGTACCTAAAGCTCAGATTACTGAAAGAAAAAAAAACAAAACCAAAACTCTACCTCTCAGAGAAAACAACAAAAATAGTGAGCACAATACAATAAATGCTTTGAAAAATATAGGGGATGAGGTGGTTCAGAGTGTAAAATGCTTAAAATGCTTATTTATTTTTAAGTCCCACAACTTGAGTTTTAATTTCTGGGACCCACAAGAAAGGAAAGAACCAGTTCCTGAAAATTGTCCTCTGCCTCTCACAAATGCACCACGGCATGTGTGCGTGGACACTCCCTCTCTCTCTCTTTAAAAAAATAAAATGGGGTAAAAGATGTAAAAGAAACACATTTCTCTGCCTAAAAAACTGGTTAACATTAAGGTCCCAACTGTCCCCATGAATACCAGCAATTTATATGCAGTTTCTTGGCATATCAAACTGACACCTCAAAATTATCATGGCTTAAACTAAACTATCAATTTCCCCTAATCTGATCCTCCCCATATTTTCCTCATATTAATAAAACAGCATTGTCACCTCCTAAACTTCTCAAGAACGAAACACTACACCTTTATCTAGCTCATGTTAATGTACAGGATGTCAGCTCCCCAGGCAAATCCATCAGTGTGCATGAGCCACTGTGATACTCTCTCCACTTCTGGTCTTAACTCTGTATACAGGCAAAGCAATCTTACCACATATGCACGTCAGCTCATGTCTCCTCTGCTCAGAGTCTCCAACTGCTTCCCAATGCAAACAGAATAAACAAGCGTCTTAACATGGCCTATATGGTTTGGGCACTGTATCCTTCCAAATGCGTTTCCTTCTAGTCTCTCTCCATCCATGTTTACCACTCCTAGTCATGATAGCCTTTTTTCTTGTTTTTTTTTGGACATGTAAGCTCCTCTTGTCAGCGTTTCTGAATTAACTAGTCTTTCTGTTTGGAATATCCTTTCTCCAGATCATCTCACAGCCTCCTCTAATTCCTGCAGAGCAGTCTTCCCAACCTCCATCTATGCTATTGTTCTCTGTACTTTCAATTATAGATCAAAAACAAATGAAAATAACTTACGTGAACAATTCCAAAAACTGACAACTGATACGGTAAACCACATAGAGTCTGCACCTTTCCAATTCCATCTTACCTGGGACATGAATCATCCCTTTGTCTATGCATCCACATGCATACTTCGGCATCCTAGTAATCAGTCACTCAGCTGCTTGGGATACTAAAACTGTTGTGTAAAAGTGTTGATGTCTGATTAACCTTTACTTAACTTAAAAATGCTCCTAAAGCACAGAAGTACCGATGCTGACAATCAGAACCGGCAAAGAGGAGCGGTCAAGTGCTCCCTCTCAGTAAGTTATTGACTTACATCAACAGAAAAGTCATCATGTGCTATAACAATTATTTTGAGCATACTGGAATAATTGTATTAGTGTATTGCTCTGTATTGTTATTGTTAATCACTTACTGTGACTAACTTAGAAGTAAATTTGATTGTGTATGTGGAAAAACAAACAGAGGATACAGGGCTTAGTACTACCCAGTTTCAGGCATTACAAGGGATCTTAGTGTGTAGAGAGGACTACTGTGTCATTCAAGTGATCCCTCATAAGAGGAGTAGCCTTCCTCACCACTTCCTGACTCCTTCCTGTGATTTTCTATTTTCTTCTTAAAATTTCTGATTAGCATCATTATCTGAATATTTTGCTGCATGATGCTATCTGCCTATCATCACTACAACCAGACCTGTAAAGACACTAACTACATATAAACTCTGTATCCTAAGTGTCTGGACAACAGGACGTGGATGAGCCGATACTCTTTTTTTAAAGTTTATTTAATTGGTTTTAGAGTCTGCTCTAATATCACTTCTTCAGTCTTTCAAATAACACGGAATGTATAAATATGCAACTGTTGGCATCATCAGTCACTCAATAACTAGCTTTCCCATTACAGAAGGTTAGAGTCCATGCCACTCTCTATTTTCTTCTTAAATGTCACTTTCTTCCCCCAACCAGCTGAACACACTGCGTTGTAGAGTCTACTAAAAGCTGGAAAGAAAGTGGGAGAAGGCTGAAGAAGAAAGTGGGAGAAAGGACAGCTCTTCCAACTGAAAGGGAGTGTCTCCACTATCTGCATGCACCTGTGTGCATCTCTACACCAGGGAAAGCCCACTATCTGCATGCACCTGTGTGCATCTCTACACCAGGGAAAGCCCACTATCTGCATGCACCTGTGTGCATCTCTACACCAGGGAAAGCCCACTATCTGCATGCACCTGTGTGCATCTCTACACCAGGGAAAGCCCACTATCTGCATGCACCTGTGTGCATCTCTACACCAGGGAAAGCCCACTATCTGCATGCACCTGTGTGCATCTCTACACCAGGGAAAGCCCACTATCTGCATGCACCTGTGTGCATCTCTACACCAGGGAAAGCGAAGACAGAAGACAAAGCAGACAGTCACTGAAAAACGGTTTACTTTGCTCCTAACTTTGACACTTCATTTCTTTCAACACACTTATTAAATAGTCCTGAAGCCTTCACCAGCCCAGCTGCCCTCCTTGTCACATTGAACTCTATATTGTCCTCAGAGGCTGTACTCAGGTGACAAACTCGAAATCTGTCCAACCAGAATATGAGGATATTACTTCACATAACCTAGCACTATAAGAAATAACTGTAGGATATACGCTTGATTTATTGAAACCAAGTGAACAGCAGATCTTACACATCTTAACTACAACTCAAAAGCTTGAGAAGCTAAGGGCTGGCCAGACGGCTCCTGCTGTCTGAGTTCACTTCTCCAGTGCCACATGATGGAGAAAACCATCGCCTGCATGTTGTCCTTAGATCTCCTACATGTATGTGTGCCAGGTACATGCTGCGCTCTCGCTCTCTCTCCCTCTCCCTCTCTCACACACACACACAAGCTTTTTTTAAAAGAAGTTAAATATTCATCCAAATTATTATGCTATCACTATAGCAAAAGTCCTTAAGTTTTTTGTTGTTTTTTGAAAATAGCATTATTTATAAAAGTTTAATGTTATGAGCAATACTTAAGAACATAAATTAGTATTTAAAATTCTAATTAACAAAAAATATAAATTACCAATCTCCAAATACAGTAGGGTGAAAAAAGGAAAAGTTGAAAGTTGTAAATAGTCCCATCTCAACCCACAGCAACTAAAAACAGGAAATGTTACAAAGCCAGGTATTTAGAAGCAGAGAGAGGAAATGACTGGGTAACTAAGGTGAATCCTAAGTCAGTGAAGAGAAAACACAATACAAGGGCTGCAGTCATGGCAGAACCAGAGAGCAAGGACAGCTCAAGCTCCTGGAACATCTCAAGCAGCCAGCAAGGCCTTCCAGTCACACTGAAGTGTTCTGAAAGTCAAGAGTCCCACAAAAAGAAAAACTAAAACAATAATATAGGAAAACAACTTAAAGCTAAGAGCACATAAACGTATCACAAGCCTATGGAAATCCTAAGTTAGTAAGTTTTAGTCACATTAACAGAGCTTCTAAGAGTTTGTAGGGTCCACTCTTACCAAAGACTAAGAATAAGACAAAGAACATTTGAGAAAATTCCAAATCGGAAGCTGAAAACAACAAAGCTAAAAATTAACAGAAAGAAGAGACTATGCAGAGAAAGAAAACAGCAGAAGCAAAAAATTAAAAATAAGCCTTCTATTAAGATCCTCTCAAAGATGGGGTTGGAGGAGAGACTGAAAAACAAAGGAAGATGATAAGCAGTGAAAACTTTCTGTAAAAACTTAACAGCAGAAACGAAAATCTAAGTAGAAGAACCCAACTGTCAAAAAGAAAGCTCTCAGAAAGATGAGATGGAAAAATTAGAGCAAAACCAGATATTATAGGATAGTGCAGAAAGAGAGTAAGAGGCAGTAAGAGAAGCAGAAAAAGGCTCTCAGATACGAAGCCCAGGTGTTTGCAAACTAAAAGGAAGCGGGTCAAGTTCCCAATACTGGTGAACAAATTCATACATATGTGCAGAGTTCGTGCTGTACAACATACAGTTAGAAAACTATTTTTAAGAAAATGTTACAAGCTACACAGGTGACACACATCTGTACTCTGGGCATTTTGGAGGCTGATGTAAGAAGATGGCCAGTGTGAAGTCAGCTTGGGCTAGTCAGGGAAGCTCTAACAGAAAGTAAAATCATAGAATGAAAGAAAGTAACAAAAGGAGAGAGGTTGCAGTTGATGTTTTTCCTAATGGTCCCTTTCTCCTGGAACCCCTCACCCCAAATTATAGAATCACCAGATTCCTGTACCTGAGAGGCTTTATACCTGAAGTTTCATCTTTGACTTGGCATAGGGAAAGACAAAACAACAACAACAAAGCTGGACACATATAGTGGCACATGCCTGTAATCCTAGCTCTTTGGGGCAGAACTTGTGTTCTGAACTTAAGGTCAGAGTGGGCTACCTAGCAATTCCAGGCCATCCTGCATTACACAGCTAGACTCCTTCTCAACACAAAACAAAACAGAAAACCAATAAAATTCACTCACGTCAAGATACATGAAAGGCTATTACTTCCTGAATATCAAAATGTTGATAACCACCGATGCTAAAGGCATCTAGAGGTTGCTTTCTACCACTCTCTGGACTTGTAACCAAAGCTTATGTAACATAAAAAGGAAGGACGCCTTCTAAAGGCTGCTGGGCTGTTTCCCACTTGCCTTTGACTATCTTTGCAGTAGGAAGAGCATTTAAACTGTGACTCTCCAGCAGTCTATCCCTTGGCCCAGTCACCACTAAGTACAGGCATGTTCATTTCACTCTATACTACATATTACACCAACCCCCATCTGACCTTTTATGTCTCTTACAGTCCACTGAGCTGCCATTTCATGTCTAAAAATCAGATCTGCATAATATCTACTGCTCAAGATCCTTCTAATGACTGCCCACAGCTCACAGGACAGTGTACAATGGCTTAAGATGATTTCCATCATTTCCTACAGACCACAATATAACCAAAGGGGTGGGGGGAGTGTTTTGTAATCACTGAAATTAATCATCCCCAAATCAGTATTTCTAATAGATTTACTAGTATTTAAGCACCTGATCAAAGCAAAAAAAAAAAAAAAAAAAAAAAAACAACCCACTGGACAACCATAAAATTCATTCAGAATCAATCAATCAATCAATCATTCAGAAATGGAAAAAAAAATTAATGACTTCCTCTCAATCAAAAGGAACTCAATAAATATTCTTCAACAGACAGCCTCTATGTAAAATAAATGTATCTACAACTTTCAAGAGAAGCCAGCCCTAGTTATTTCTTATTTCACTGTTTACAAATCTAAGATTTAAAAAACTATGTATAAGTTGATGGCTTATAATGATAGTTCTCATTCTTCATAGGGGAAAAAAACACCAATGAAATGAACCAGCTCATTATTAAACTTGCCTATGTATGTGTTATAATCATCTATCACAAAATATTAAATGCCTCAGCAGACATCTAAGAAGTTGAGGACCATTACAATAGAGTAAATATTACCAGGTACTTTCAAAATATTAACAAGAGAAAAAGAACCAGATACTCAGCTATAGCAGGATGTAAACTAAAAGTTTCTACACAGAACTGTGTCTAAACAGTAGCTACATCTGCAGACATAGCACATGTATTGCATAAGGCAGTATTTTGGTGTTCTCAAAAGGGCAGAGTTCTCTATCCAGACCACAAAAGGTCACTGAGATACATAACCTAAACTTGACCCAGTGCCATCTGGAACTGGAATTTCCTCCAAGGCAGGGAAAGGCTACCTAACCAAACCTCAGGAAAAGCAGCAATGAAAATGTGGTATTCTTTGAACCTGAGAAACCACAAGTCAGACCTGATGTCACCTAATCCTGTCAACCTTCATGTTGCGCGCATCGACCTATTCCTTTTAAGTATTAATTTTAAAACTCAGTGTCTCTGCTCAAATCTTAGGAGGTTGTCAGAGAACATCTGAAAGTCTTAAAGGACCTCAACTATGAGCTATTACACCAATGCCTTCAGCGTCAGAGAATAAACACTGTTGTCATCCCTCCTCCTTTGAAGAATTGGGAACACAAAAGCTTCCAATTTTGCTAAGGAGAAGAGTAAGATGTTCAATGAATGCTGAACCTGTGGCCTATCCTTAGGTCACAACACACAGCAAAGAACAGTTTTGCTTGGAGTTTGTTAGTATGATAGGCTACGAATTCACATGCTTGCAAAAGTAGAGTAGACAACAACCAACAAATGGGTAAGTCACCAGGAAGCTGAAGGTCTGGGAAAAAAGGCAGTGATTTCCACTTGAATTTTCTCCCTTGGACAGTGGTATGGAGCAGACTCAAGAACAAAAATGAGAGCAACCAAGGATAATTGACTAAAATTCACCTTAAAAAGATTGAATCTGCCATCTTGGATCTCTGCACCTGGTGTAACTTCCATAGTACAGTCTTCGGCCTAAGTTAAATAACACATTCCCCATTAAGACACCACACAATACTTAACTGATAGGCCACATAAAGACAAACTAGCTGTGGCTAGTCTGTGATTTGAACTAAGAACATACAGTAATCATTAACATGGAACTGAAGGGGAAGGAAGGGAAAACAAACATGGTCAAGACAACAAGAAACTAAACTGTCACACGGTACTGAACCACCTTTTCAGGGGAAAGGGACATATTTGGGGAGTCAAAGTGGGACAGTAAAAGAGGCGGGGTTACTCTGGAAGATTTACTAATTACCGTAATTTTATTTGTTGTTGAAGTAACCGGTATAACTTCAAGTCCCATTCGTATCCTCTTTTGTTTTTCACAGTAAGCTTTCCAAGTATCTTCATTAAAGCCATAATTAAAATAATCAGAAAGATCAGCACCTGAAGATAAAATAGACTTTTAGGACACAAACATTTTAACTCTATGGCAGCATCAAAAACCTGGTGTGGTATAGAAATGTCAACTTAGAGAAGATGTGAACAGAGAAGGGAGCAAACTTGGAAGTGAAGGAGACTGGTGGGGATTGGAGGGGGGTCAGAGAGGACAAAGAAGTGGATATGCTCCAAACAAAGACTATGGACACGTGTGACAAGGTCATAAGGAAACCCATCACTATTAATAATATATGCTAAGAGAAATACTTGTATCTGTAACACCCCTTGCATTTTTACTAGTTCTCAAAATTACCACAATGAAGCAAAGACTGAAAAACATTTTGATCAAAATGTTTTCCTTTAGAAATGGCATTATAATAAATAATGTGAGTCCACATTTATGCTAATTCCAGTGACTAATGAGATTTAATAATTCAAATACTCAATACTTGAATATTATTAGTTTAGGACAATAAAAAAAGACACTGTAAAGGGCAGTATTTTATATTGCTACCCAAAATACTTTTCTGATCATTTTATACTAAAAATCTTTTTTGAGATTAATGTAATACCAAATAATCCTACCAGGTTTCCGCCATGGTTTATCTTCAAAAGAATCCAAATCCACTTCCAAGAGTGGCACTCCATTAATGCTGCCAGGGGCATCAAGGTCTACCCCTTTGACTTTGGTTCCTATTTTACAGAAGAGCAAAATGGCAAAGAAGCTACATTAGCAAGGAGCTAGAAGACAAAGAGCAAAACCACCAATGTCCCTTCACCATCCATCCTGACGATGAGTAAAGCTCGACAAAGGCAAACTTTGTGATGAAACTTTTAAGACTAGCAGGGTGGAAAGGCTGGGGCTTTAGACATTACAGCCTAGCACGGTAGCACACGCCTACATCTGTGTCCTTGGGAAATGGACAGAGGACCAGGAACCCAAGGCAAGCTTTGGAAACACAGCTAGGTTACATGAGATACTGTCTCAGAAAACAAAAGGTTACTACATCAATGGAGCTGCTATTGCCCACATGTTAAACTGCTGTTTTATATCACTTGTGGGCAAAGAAAAGTTTCTCTTACAGGGCTCTAAAAGGAGCAGAGCGGCACAACCACAACAGCCAACATCTGCTGCCTGAGACGTCTTTCCCAGAAAGTCTGCTTCCGTGTGTCAAGGCGGTCAAACATACCATGGAAAGAGCTGAGCAATCTGCTTGGGACCTGTTTAAGATATTTTCATAATGATGTAGCTGCAAATACAAATTTTACCTGTATTTCCATACACTCTTCCCCCTGCCTTGATATTAAGATTTACTGGTGCTGTTCCATAACTCCTAAAAATAGAATAAAAATTAACCTCAAAAACATACAGTAACAAAATAGGAAGATAGTCAGCGTGTATAAAACCATAGTGAGTGAATGGATTGGCACTGTTTTGCCTGCCATGTATGTCTATCACAAGAGTGCCTGGTGCTCAGAGGTCAGAAGAGAGCACTGGGTCCCTGGAACTAGAGTTGCTGTGCGCACTGGGAACTGAACCCACATCCTCTACAAGAAAAAGCGCTAAGCCATCTCTCCAGCCCCAAGAACTAATTTCTAAAGAAAGGCCTGGCATTTTTCCATCTCAAATATTTTTTAATGTCATCTTCCCATCTCAAAAGTCTCCCAGCTACTAACTCAATGTGCCACTGTAGCAAAAATCTTAAGAACCACCTTTGCTGTTACTTCCTAGTTCCTTACCATCTAGCAACCCTGCAGCAGTGAAAGCTCCCTGACACACTGCCATGTCCCATGGCCCCACTTTAGTCTTTCTCACATCTTATATCACCAATCAAACCTCTTTCCAATACACACCGAGTATTTCATTCAAAACATGAATTCACTTAGAAGAAATGTGGAAGAACTAATCTGGAATTAATTAAAAAAGAACTGATGTGGAAAACAGTGACAACAGGAGGTTAATAACTAAAGGGGATGAGGGACAACTTCCAGGACACCCGCAGTCTTCCACAGCTTTGTCTGGGCTGTGACGGCAGGAACACATATATATTCACGTGACAAATAACTGAAGTTAAACCAACCTATGTTCATATACTAGTTATGCAACTTTGTGCAAGGCACCACCATTGCTACCAGTTTTCCTTAAAAATCAGCTGACCTATGGGTACAGTGGTGCACATCTTTAATCCCAGCACTCGGGAGGTAAAGGTAGGTGGATCTCCATGAGTCTGAGGTCTGCCTGGTCTACAAAATGAGTTTCAGGACAGCCAGAACTACATAGAGAGATTCTGTCTCAAAAAAAACCAAAAACCAAAACAACATTATTTATTTATTTATTTGGTTTTTCGAGACAGGGTTTCTCTGTGTAGTTTTGCTGCCTGTCCTGAATCTCACTCTGTAGACCAGGCCAGCCTCGAACTCACAGAGATCCACCTGGCTCTGCCTCCTGAGTGCTGGAATTAAAGGTGGTGTACCACCAGCAATATTTTTTAATGAGCAGAAAAATCAAAATCAAGTATTAGTGCAAACTGAAATGGTTTTCCACACTGTTGGGGATGTAGAGAAAAGGAGACTCAGGGGACGAGGTAAGAATGAACAGTAAGAATTTGTAGTGAACAGAAAGATATTAGTAAGCTTTCAGATCACACTCAAGACTTTGGAAAGATTAATATTTCCTATCATGTTCATTCTACTTAAGTGTGCTCTTTTCTCTTAGACTTTCAGCTAACCAGACCTAGGATAGTTCCTGCTTTTGTTCTGCTCAATAATTGTCTTTGTGGACTGTGGTGAAGGAGTACTTGCCTAGCATGTGCAAGGAAGGCTCTGAGTTCAAGATCTACCACTGCCAAAATAAACAGGTTTTGTTTGTATGTTTTATCTCTGAGGAAGTCCACACATCCCTTCAATAAAAATCCTGAAGCAATTAGAAATAGAAGGAAAGTGTCTTAGCATAGCAAAGCAGCATGACCTTCAAACACACCGCCAACACTGGATGGGATTGTTCCACTAAAGCCAGTAAAGAAGTAAGTATGTGCTTACTTTCTACTCTTACTCTTACAGGGCTTCAAGTTTTAGCTTTAGAAAAGGGAAAGAAAATGGAAGGAGGAAATCAAATAATTTCTATTAGCAAATATTATGATTCTATTTGTAGAAGATCCCCCAAACTCTACCAGACAATTCAGTAGCCAGAATATACTATATGTAAGTAAGGATGTCAAGGAATAAAATTAATATTAATTTCTAAAAAATAAGTATCACTCCTATATACTAATAAGGAACATAATGAGAAGTTAGGAAATCAATCCCATTCAAATAAGAAATAAGAGAAAAGAGAAAACCTAAGAAATGAAAGACCTCTTCAATGACAATTTTATTGTGAAATGGCAATATTACCAAAAGCAATCTACAAATGTGATTCAGTAAAATCCCCATCAAAATAACAGTGACATCCTTCACAAAAGCAGAAAAATCCTAAAATTCCTATGGAAGCAATGAAGGACCTGGCAGCAATCTCAACAATGCCAGGAACATCACCACACCTGATGGTACTACTGCAGAGTCAGTACAAAAACAGACATCAGATCAATGAACAGAGGATTCAGGAGTGATCTCACACAGCTACAGGCACCTGAACTACCACTACAGCAACTGATGTCAGAGAAACTGCATGTGCATCTACAGAAGAGTAAAAGGAAATCCTTCCGCCTCACCCTGAACCAAAGTCTATCACAATGGTCAAAGACCTTACTATGAACTTGGAGTTCTCAAAAGCTACACTATGGAAAACAAGAGGTACTAAGAGGCACTACCAAGTTCTATCTGAAAATGAGCCCAATAGTTTAGGAAGTAAAACCAAGAACTGACAAATGGAATTACGTGAAATTCAAGCTCTTTCAAATACAGCTCAGTGAAGACAGTCTACAACACATCTGACAGAGAATTAACATACATAACTAATATAACATACAGAATTAATATAAAGAACTCAAAAGCAAATACCAAAAACCCATACAACCTAATCCATAAACGGACTCATGAAAAATGATAAAGAGTCCTTATAGCCAACAGATATCTTAACCATCAGGGACAACACTGGGATTCCACTTCATCCCATTCAAAATGATTAATGATAAACAAACAAACAAACAAACAAAAACAAAACCACCAAACCCAAACCCTCCCAAAGATGAGGACAAAGTTTCAGTAGTCATCTTATACAGCTAGCTAAAACCCAAAGCTCTTAACTCTACCACCATAACAAAACCACAAGCTACTTTAATGTGTTTACTTGCTCCAGCTCATGGAATGTAAATCTTGCTACCAATACACTGGCCTAAAAGGCCTGACAGATAATTAACTCAAAAAAAAAAAAAAAAAAAAGAAAAAAGAAAAGAAAAAAAAACCAAATTATGGCAACCAAGAAGAAATGGGTTAGTTTGTATTGGATATAAAAAATGAACCAATGACAGGAACACAAGTGACAGTTTAGGTGTTCCACTTCTTTTTTTTTTTTTTTGGTTTTTCGAGTCAGGGTTTCTCTGTGTAGCTTTGCGCCTTTCCTGGAGCTCACTTGGTAGCCCAGGCTGGCCTCGAACTCACAGAGATCCGCCTGGCTCTGCCTCCCGAGTGCTGGGATTAAAGGCGTGCGCCACCAACGCCCGGCGGTGTTCCACTTCTAACCAAAGACCTCATCCTAGCAAATCCTCAGGAAAAATATGTTTTCAATGCAGCGATCAGCTATGGCTGCTTCCATATACCCACAGAATTCAGTAGGCAGAAAGTAATTAACCACCTGTTGAAACTGTCACCAGTTCTTTCCTCTCATGTAAGATAGAAAATGTAGCATCAACAGAATCAACCACTGACAACCTAGCACAGAACTTCACATGGTAGCACTCATGCATATAACTTAGGGCTGCCAAGGTGGCTTAGAGAGTAAGGGCACTTGTAGCCAAGCCCCAACGACCTAAGTGGAAACAGAAGTGACTCTTGTAAGGAGTCTTCTGACCTGCACATGCAAACCATGACACACATGACCCCCTCCAAATAAAGTAACACTAACTTACCCATACTGTGGTGCTCCCGTTTTAATGTCTCCTATAGTGACATGAACATCATCCTCATCATCGTCACTGTCACTGTCACTGTCATCTTCAGTCTCCGTCACTTTCTATTCCAACATAAACAATTACAAAATGCATTCAATAATCCTATTCAGCAATCCTAATCATATGAACAAATAAAAAATTGATTCTGTGTTTTCTGAACTTGTTTAAGAGTAAAAATTACAAGCTTATAAAACTGTTATCCCAACTTTGATTTTTAATACTGACATTTAATCTCACAAATGTTTTACTCATAAGAATTTCTCAAGTACTTATTTTTAAATAATTCTACAGTAGATACTACATTTCCTTAGATTCATTCATTTTGCAAGGTCATCAATTACAATAGGAAGAAACTCTACATGCAAATGATTGGAGAAGCGTTATGTATCTTTTCAAACTAAAATGGATCTGCTTACTGTGGTTTTAGTATGGATCTAAAATGTTGTTATATTTTAGTTACATAATGGTAGATAACCATATCACCTAGGCAAATGCTTTTTTGGTTATAGGTTTCAGTTTGAAAAACGAAAAAGCAAAAACAAGTTTCCTTCTCTATTCAGGATTAAAATGTACAACTATCAGAGAACACCAAGTACCATTCAACAGCCACAGAGTCAAGAGTAAAACCTTTAGAGAGCATTCCTAAGAAACTTTAAGAGACAGTTCAGGTTGTGGACTCGGCACTGGCTTTGGAAATCAAGCTCACTTATGACAGTCTTTTGATCTACAACTACTTAGTTATTTGAAAACAACAGACAGCAAGTCTTTGCATCTGCTGTATGTCCTCCAAGTTTCTTCCCAGTATTTTTTCTCCTAAGTCATACATATTCTTTTGATGATATCAGATGGAGCAGTTGACATAAGAAGGGGTCAAGGCATACAGAATGCTGAAGGTTATGATAAATGTTGGTTTTATTTGTAAATAAACTGTGATGTTCTTAAAGATTTGAAACCTCAAAGTAAGTGGATTACAAAGCCTGAGATGTAGGTTACCGGTTTTGACACGCCGTTTTCGGCAGTTTCCTCTTCAATTCCAGCTGGAGGATTAGCACTGCAACCAAAGAAAGCAAGGAGACAGGATGGATGCTGCTGCTGATGCTGCTGCTTCAAGACAAGATGACACTACAGTCTCAGGCTACCTCGGACATTTCCTAAAGTTATTATCTCTACTGCAGGATGAGAACAAGAGGGTAAATCTGTCTGGTCTTCCTGTTAGTGTGCATAAAGTCAGGATTCACATGGAAGTGAGAGTTGGGCTTACTTGGTTTTTTGAGACAGACTCCTTGAACTCACCATGTAGACCAAGCTGGCCTCAAACTCAAGAGATCCGCTTGCCTCTGCCTCCTAAATGCTGGGATTAAAGGCGTGTGCCACCACTCTCTGCCTAACAATTTCTTTGTTTTGTTTTTTTGGTGGTGGTGGTGGGGGGTGTTGTTTGTTTTTGTTTTTCAAGACAGGGTTTCTGTGTAGCTTTGGAGCCTATCCTGGAACTCAACTTTGTAGACCAGGCTAGCCTGGAACTCAGATCCAGCCGCCTCTGCCTCCTCAGTGCTGGGATTAAAGGCGTGTGCTACACTGCTCAGTCTCTGCCCAACCATTTCTTAATGACATACAACTTGATGGTAGCACACAACTTAAGTTTACACTGCACATCACATCTCTTTTCCTTTCCGAGTCTTTACTAGGTATCTGCTGTGTGCCAAGGACTGTCAAGGACTATATAATACGGTTTCTCTTCTCCCTGGTGCCTATGGAATTCTCTACGACAGGATCATATTAATTCTTTCAGTGCCCAGTTAGCACACATGCTTCTACCTGCTTTGCTGTTCCATTAACCTTATCAGATAGGTCTATCAAATACAAAATGTCAAGACTAAAAAGAAATTATCTTCATGGAAGACTACCTCTAGTTTACAGTAACTAATCACTTTTAGAAGGCGAATTTGACTTGTCGTTTTGCAACAAAAACTGTGTCATTTAACAAGGAAATATTCACATTGCCAGGAGACTCAAGTTATTAACAAAAAATACTTCCAGAACTATAGTATAATAAGTTTCTTGACAGTAGAAAAACTGTACAAACAGAAAAACCGTAGAAAACAATGAATTGATTTGGCCCAAGTCACTGAAACTCTTAGTATCATTTCAGAGTAAAATGCTTAGATTTTGACAAGTTCAGTGCTCTTTTTATTATAATACTTTCATAATACTCCTTAGTGGCAATTTATAACACTATACCCAAGTAAAACAAATTAGGAAAGAAACTGAAAACTTCAATTTTTTTCCTGTCCTAACATAGGACTCAAGACAAATTTTCTACTATAATTCTTCTTAATTTAATAATTTGCTTATATAAACTTCTAGAGAGCCAGAAACAAGTTTGGTTTACTTGTTTGTAGCACATGCCTGCAAGCAGTGGGATGAACCCTCAGTGTGCTTCCCATTTCACAGGACAGTATACAATAGTCAGCTAAAACCTGGACACAGAAAGCAAAACAGCACCGAAATCTGTGTAATGCAATGCTTAAGGACAGAGGCTTCAGCAGTGAACCAGTCCCAATGACAATGGGCAAATGCAACAGCAGGGGCCTAGGCGGGAAATGCAAGGCTGTACCAAGCTGCAGGCTAGCTTTGCCTGAGTTAGAACTTCCAGCTCCTTATCATCACTAAAATATAAGAATGATAAAATTGTAAGATTTTTCTAAAAAGGTAAAAATGTAAAGACAAATGTCCTCCCAGGGAATGAGACACACATAGCTCTCCAAATGAAATTAACAGCAAATAAAGGCAACAGTACTCGAAGAAGGCAGAAGTGGATTAACTCCAATCGACCATCACACTGTGTCTCAGAGAATTCAAGAAAGTTCAATGAAAAAGCAAACTTTGAGGAAGGAGAAGTAGCTCAGTGGTTCAGAGCATGGTCCAAGACCCAGGTGTGAACCCCAGCACCACATGGCAGCTCACAACATCTGAATCGCAGCCTCAGGGGATTCAAAGCCTTCTATCATTCTATCTTCCACAGGCACCAGGCATGAACATGGTATATGCACATACATGTAAAAAAAATACCAATACACATTAAAGAAAAATCAGCTGGGCGGTGGTGGCGCACGCCTTTAATCCCAGTACTCTGGAGGCAGAGGCAGGCGGATCTCTGTGAGTTTGAGGCCAGCCTGTGCTACAAAGTGAGTTCCAGAAAAGGCACAAAGCTACACAGAGAAACCCTGTCTCGAAAAACCAAAAAAAAAAAAAGAAAGAAAAGAAAAAGGAAAATCAAAGTGAACTTAGAATTGTAGTTAATAAAACTCAGAGATAAGGATTAGCCCATAAAAATACGTATTTGATTATAACACTACCCTGTAGTCAATTTCTTGACACTTAATAAAATGGATATAAAAAAACATCTTTTTTCTTTTGGTCTTTTGAGACAGGGTTTTATTGTGTAGCTCTAGCTGTCCTCTGCTGTGTAGACCAGGCTGTCCTCTAACTCACAGAGATCCACCTGCCTCTGCTGGGATTAAAGGCCTGCACTGCCGCCACCACCACCGCCTGGCCATACATACATATATATAAATGTATGGTTTCTTTTTTTTTTTGTTTTGTTTTTTGTTTTTTGAAGCACGGTGTTTGTGTTGTTTTTGGTGCCTGCCCTGGATCTTGCTCTGTAGCCCAGGCTGGCCTCAAACTCACAGAGATCCGCCTGGCTCTGCCTCCCGAGCGCTGAGATTAAAGGCGTGCGCCACCGGCTTAATTTAAAAACAACAACAACAAAAAAAAACTATACATTCCTATCAGTGAGCTGAATACATAAACTCCAAACATAGATGATTAAATTTCAGATAATACAAAAATATAGCTCTGCCGAAGATATATTTTGTTCAGTGTAACCATTACGTATGAAATCCCAAAAGAAATCTTGTATCACCAGTCACCCCATTTTCCTATGTCACGATCCTGAAATTTCGGTCTCTATGGATTTACTTCTTCTGGATAATTTATAATTAGAATTGAATCAGACATGTCTTTTGTAGCTGCTTCCTTCCTTTAATATGTTCTTAATGTGTTCACCCATGCTGTGACAAGTCAGGACTTGATTTCCTTCCACCATGAATATAAGGGTCCACTGCATCAAATCTATTAACTTGCATGATGGTGGACAGGTGGATTATTTCCATTTTCCTGACTAGGTATGATTAATGTTACGAACACTGATGTTCAAGTGCTTATGTTCACCTATGTTTTCACTTCTCTAAGTTAAAGAGAGTAGAACTGCTAAGTAGTGATGACTCTACTTGGCCCTGTGAGGAGGCTATCAGCTTACAGTAGCTCAGCAGTGTATGCAGATGGTCCGGCTTCTCCATATCCTCAGCACTGCTGTTCTCCCTTTTGGATTATCCTGCTAGGTATGGGGCATTGTTCCCTCCACTTTGAAAATCTAAATATTCTTTAAATGTGTTGTGTGTGTGATACAGGTGTATAGGTTTGTGCATGCACCTGAGCATGCCATCCATGTAGAGGCCCCAAACATCAGATATCTTCCCAACAGCTTTTCATCTTTCTCTCTTCTTTTGAGACGGTCTCTCATTGACCTGGAGTTCACCAACACAGAGTGGGTGGAGAATGAGTGCTGGAGATCCTGCTGTCTAAGTCTCTCCTGGGACGTTCATGTCCACATGCTTATGCTGCATGCATCTCAGGAACCGAGCCACTTCTCCAGCCCTTAATCACTGTTTACAACACTTCTCCCCGGGCTGGAGAGATGGCTCAGCAGTTAAGAGCACTGGCTGTTCTTCCAGAGGACCCGGGTTCAATTCCTAGCACCCACTCACAACTGTCTGTAACTCCAGTTCCAAGGTACCTGACACATTTATGCAGGCAAAACACCAATGCACATAAATTAAAAACAAAAACCACTCCTCCCTCATTATTTTACACAGTCATCTGATCAAAGTAAAGTCAATTTAGCCATGTACTTATATGCGAGTTATACTGTTTTCTGAGTAGATGTTTGGTTCCCTGGACACACTCTGTAAAATACAAGGTTTTGTATAATAACAAAAGAAATCAACTTCTTAAAAAGAAAAAAAAATCACCTATTGTGTCCATGGTATAGAAGTGAGCATGGTTCCCTTCCAAAAATTAGTTCCATTATGAATTTAAATAAATATAAAGAACTGAAATTACAGCCAAGCCAGGCATAGTGGCACATGCCTTTAATCCTAGCACTCAGGAGGCAGAGTCAGGCATATGTCTGTGGGTTCAAGGCCAGCCTTGCCTACAAAGGTATTTTCAGACCCATCAGGGCCACAGCAAGGGCTGTCTCAAAAAAAAAAAAAAAAAAAAAAAAAAAAAAAAAAGAAATTACACCAAACATAAATGATTAAAAATAATAATAAAAAATTATGAAAGCAACAATTTTCAGTTATTATTTAAAATCTTACAGTAAATTATTTTTTTCTCAGTAATTCAACAACACTCAGTCAGACATGGTGGCACATGTCTTTAGTCCCAGTGCTCAAGAGGCAGAGGCAGGCAGATCTCTGAGTTCGAGGCCAGCCTGGTCTACAAAATGAGTTCCCAAGGCAGCCAGGGCTACACAGACTACACTTGGGGGGGGGGGCACGACAACAAAAAACCAACTACATTATATACTCCACTACTAAGCTCAGCTAAGAGTATCAAGTTATCCAATGGTGAAAAGTTGGCAAACACTTAACTCCAAAAACTGTCTTTTATAAGCTACTAGAAACCAACACTGAATTGGTCTGGAAAGAGAGTCCTCCACACTTTGGTCAAAGATGTAATTAAGCCAAGGCCTATAACGAAACAGTTGACACCGTGCTAGAAACCCAATCTACATAAAACACCGACAGGAAAGTTCACCAACCTGGTATTTTCTTCTTCTGGCCTTTCAACTTCAGTCTCATCTACCAAATAAGATAAAATGAAGTAAATCAAGAAATCAAGCTTAAAGCAACAAGCATTATAAAAATCGGAAGGGAACGAGCACTAACCTAGATCCTTTGCCAAATCACTGTGCACATGCACGTCCCACGGGCCTACGAGCACAGCCACAGTTAGATCATTTTATAAACAAAATACATCCATTATGGGGGGCAAAAAATCAAGACAGTCACCGCTATACGAGCTTTTAAGAAGTACTGAGGATTTACACATCTTGGTTCGAGAAACCCCACACATTTCACATGTTAAGGGTGGTCAATACAAGTTTATCAAAGTTACATCACTCAAAGGCTGCCTAGATTCCAACGTGAACGTTTATAAAATATTCTAAAACAGTCAAGGATTTATGTTCTAGGTAAGGACAAAATACTTTCAAATCTGGTATAACAGACAAGGGGGAGTACGACTTAATTAAAGTTAAAAACCAGACATAAAACACATCCCCTAACAAAAACAAAGTACATGATGCATTAAATTTAGGCAAGCAGAAATCCCTGACACTGAAAACAAGCCTAAGGGGTGAGCCACGAGGTACAACTATGACATGAACTTTCTTTTTTTAAAGAAAAAAGATACACTTCACCTTAATATAGGAGACAATTCAGGGTTTTCTTTATGGACCAAAGTGTATTCCATCTGTCTCTCAATTAATATTTTTAAAGCACGTCTTTCAAACAAGGAGGTACCCTTGCAGGTGCATTCCATACAAACTGACCATCAAGAAACAAGACGTTAGTTTTATAGCATTAACTTTATTTAGCTGTAGTTACAGAATGACTGTTTCTGAAAGAAAGGGACGAGAAAGGGCACCCGACAACCACCGAGAGCAAGAGACACACCGAAGCAGCTCAGGATCGATAGAAAGGGCATGGACAGAGAGCGCAGGAGCGAGGAGGCCGGGATGGTGGGGAGGAGGGCGAAGCGGGACTGCCCGGCCTCCTTGGCCCGCGTCCACCGCGCGGTGAGCGGCTGCGGGTCCGGGCGAGGGCCAGGAGGTGCAGGCCGCGCTCGGCCTACCTGAGGCCGGCCAGCACTAGTACGAGAGAACCCGGACGCCCGGGCCTGCGACGCCGGGAGGAAGGCCAGAGAGAACCCGGGAGACAGACAGGAAGTTCCGTACCGCCATACAGCCACTCTTCCTCCTCATCCCCGCCGGTCCCGCTGCTCAGCTCCACCAGGCGCTCGACCTCGCCGGCCGACATGGCCGCCCCCACGCACAAGTTAAAGGAGGCGATCAACAGCCCCTTTTCAACTCCTTCCCCAGCCTCGCCGTCCCGGGTCGCGAGAAGGGGAGCGAACCCGCCGGTAAGCGGACGGAGAGAGCACGAGACTCAAACCCAAAGCCGGCCGCGGCGGAGGGAGCCACCATGGAGAGTCAGCCCCAGGCCCGCCTGCGCATGCGCAGCGGCACCCCAGCGGCGCGGCGTCTCTTGGAGGCTTCGCTTCCGCGGCGGCCGGCACCTGGGCCTCGTTGCGCGTGCGCAGCGCGATTGGCTCCTCCCACGCCCGGCCCCGCCCCGCCCGGCCCCGCCCCCGCCCCGCCCTCCATCCGCCCAAGATTCCAGCTTTGCCTTTCCCAGTGGCTTTTGCCCTGGCTCCTGGTGTTCTTTGAAGTTCCCTTCCCCCCACCCACCTTTCCAATCCTCAGTTTCCCTTTGTTCTTTTCTGCCCTTGACGCTTTCTCCCTCCACCGTTTGTTTATTTTTAAATCCTGAAGGCCATCATCCCTCACGGGTTTACTTGATACCAAGTCATACCTGTCTGTCGGTTTCTCATGTACTCACTCATTCGTCGAAATTTTGACAAGCAACGTAAGAAAAATTTAAATATATGAAAGAATGCGTTCTCTTTGGTGGCCTAGTGGCGCACACCTTTAATTCCAGCACTTGGTAGGCAGAGACAGGCAGACCTGCGTGAGTTCGAGCCCACCCTGCTCTACATAGTGAGTTACAGGATAGCCTGGCCTTTATAGAGAGATGTTAAGGCTGGATGGAGCATTTTATGTCAGCTTAACACAAGCTAGTCATCTGAGTGGAGGGAACTTCAACTGAGAAATGCTTCATAAGATCTTGCTGTTGGCCCAGGTGGTGGTGGCGCACGCCTTTAATCCCAGCACTCGGGAGGCAGAGCCAGGTGGATCTCTTTGAGTTCGAGGCCAGCCTGGTCTACAGAGTGAGATCCAGGAAAGTCGCAAAACTACACAGAGAGACCCTGTCTTGAAAAACCAAAAACAACAACAACAAAATCTTGCTGTAGACAAACCTGCAGGGCATTTTCTTAATTCATGATTGATGGGGAGGGCCCAGCTTTAGGCTCTATCAATATCCCGTCATTCCACATTACCTGAATAGATAAATCATGTGGGTTTTAATTGCTCTTAGCTTTGAACTCACTGTTGCCTACTATGCGCTGTTGCCCTGTCAGAAATTCTTGTATCGTTTTAACTTCTAAGTACAATCTCCTCTGTAAACTCTTTCCTGAATTCAACAAATATGTATGCAAGTCTACCCAAGTATTAGGAACTCTTCAAGGCTATATAGATTTGGCAGGAGGGCCAGGAGGTGCAGGCCGCACTCAGCCTAACTGAGGCCGGCCAGCACTAGTACGAGAGAACCCGGACGCCGGGGCCTGAGACGCCAGGAGGAAGGCCAGAGAGAACCCGGGAGACAGACAGGAAGTTCCGTACCGCCATACATACTCCTCCTCCTCCTCCTCTTCCTCTCATGTAGCCTGTATTCTCACAGAAGAGTAAAGCCTGAGACAAAGTAATACACCATGTTGATAAGGATTAAGAACAATAATAGCTGTAAGAAGCCCCAGAGCAAAGTGATTAAAAGGGAGGAGGTGTAATCCTATATCAAGTGGTACAGGAATGCCAGTAAGATGAGGTCAAAAAAGCAGACACCTGCAATGTGAGAGGCAGTAAGCCCTGTGGATTCCTGGGAAGGGACTACTTGACAAGGAGATTAGGAACATGCAAAGGCCCAGAGACAGAAGAGTTCTAGGCACGCAACTGCACTTAGAGTGAGGGGCAGAACGCAGATGAGCTGAGCAAGCGGATGAGATCAGCAGGATCCGGTGTGAGGGGAGTAGAGCTAATAACTCATTTAGACTGCATGGTGCTTCTAAGACATGTCCTTCACAACCTGCCTTCGTCTTGTTTACCTTTTATCTGAGACAATGGGGGTTCAGTCCCTCGATAGGCCCCTCCCAGGGTCTGGGAAGAATCTACAACCAGCTGATAATTAATCTTTGATGAAAAGAAATGAATCTATGTACACAATACTCCTTAGTCCATACACTTTATTATTCTGTCAGTTCTCTCTCTATAAGCTTCTATTCTGCTCTCATTTCTAGCTCCTTTCTGGCCTGATTTTTTTCTACACTTATCTGCAGTCCCCTCTAGGTTCTATCTTAATTCCTTCATCTTAGTTTTGCCCCTTCTAGGTTCTCATCCATCTTATTCTTTCCCATATCATCTCCTTTCGTATCTCCTTCTCTCTTACCTTGTTCTTCCTCATCTGGCTCTTTTACATCTTCCATTTTGTTCCTCTAGTACTTACTGTCTTCTAGCCCTTTAGCCTAGCTTTTCTCTGTCTCAGTTTGTTCCTCTCAAGTTCTTACCCATCTAGTTCTTCCTTTCTCTTTTCTTTCCTCCATCCCCCTGTGCCCAGGGAGTCCCGATATATATATATATATATATATATATATATATATATATATATATATATATATACACTTACAAGCAGTAATCCCTTGACAGTGCAAAACCAGGCTTCCAGGGTCAAACGGAGGGGTGATAAGAATCACATAGAGAGGCAGTAATTGTTAATTATCATTTGCAACCAAAAAGGGAAGTGACTAATGGGGAAATGAATTAACTAAAGGCTAAATTCAGGTAATATCTGAGAGATCTTATGTGCTCAACTGTAACCTTAAGTGTGATCTGTAGAGAATGTTAAGAATCTATAAGTTGCTAGGTCAATGGGAGAAAATAAAAGTTGTCTTTTTTCCTGTGACTCCTATCTGTCCAAGCTATCTGCCATTTTTCTGTAGGGTGTGGGAAGGTGTGCTCGGTCGCTAGGCAACCTGTGTACAGCTAGATGCCTCTGGTCATAGTTAAAAGAGAGATCTGGAACTAGAGGTAAGATTTGGGAAAGGAGGTAATTAAGCTTAATCGGCACATCTATGAGGCTTTCTCAAACAGGTAGTTTGGATGCTTAAGTCTGTTCTTAGAGAGTACAGAGGTTTTTCTGATAAGGTACTTTCCTCCAACTGGGGATGGACCTGGCCAGATGCTGCCAATGACGATAATTACAGGGAGGGTTGAACTGGGGTTCTGGCTGTGCATAGCTGTCAGTGTAGGTTATCTAAATATTTTTTTAGTAGAGGGGATATGGTTCCCAATAAATGATGAAAAAGCTACAGTAGCATACAAGAAACTCATAGCAGGAAATGGCTGATAATCAAAAGCCGAATATCACCAAGGCTCCTTGAACCTTAGCTTGTCCTCTGGAAGACCCGACTTCTTCCAGGTATTAGCTTTGTCATAATCAGCTGAAATCCTACTTTGTATTTGCGGCTTGCAGCAACCTTTCACTCCCATCTGTCACCTAGTGAGTTCACAATATCTGTTTTGGCCTTTGATAAAAGAACTAGAAAGAAGCTTTACTATCGGCTTGGGAGTACCATAGGCAGTCACTGTGGCTGTCTCTATTTTCATTGTTTTGGGCATCTATAATAAAATTCGGTGGTTTCATGAAAAAGTTGTCTTTTTGCAGAGCAGGCTGTTTTTCCTTCCAGTCTGGAGGGAGTTTGCCTTTCAGAGCATTGTTTAGACTAAACCAAAGAATTAATGAATGATGATGGGTTCATTAGAATTGCCTGTGTAGTGGAGGTAGCACTTGAGCTAAGCTTTGAAATGATTTCTACAACCAGAGAAGCCCATAAATCATTAATAACCACCCTTAAAGGCCTCTTCCTTCCTCCCTCCCAAACGGAATTCCTTGTATGGGTATGCTTAACCATATGGTCTTTATCTCTCCATTTGCCATGGGAAACTTCAAAGATAAGTAATTTGACTATTTATAGACTACCTCTCACTGCCTATATTATGACCTCATCATACAATATTACATCTATCCTGAGTATATTTGTTTGCCACTTCATTATTTATTGTGGTTTATTCTTAGCAACAATAATAATGATGATAATAAAACTAAACTGAGCTTGGTAGTATACACTTGTCCTCCCAGGTATTGTGGGGACTGAGGATGGAGGTTCACTTAGGCTCACAAGTTATTAGCATGGGCAGCATAGTAAGAGCCATCTCAAAGTAATGCCAGTAATAATGATATGTTTTCATATGATATAGACTCTTGAGGAGTACTGAAAAGAAGTGCATAATGATTAGACAATAAAGTATCATTAAGATGATGCCAAGAGGCCAGGGGTGGTGGCACATGCTTTAAACACAGCAATCGGAAGGCAAAGTTTCAGGACAGCCAGGGCTATGTAGAGAGAGACCCCCATCTCAAAACAAACAAATAAAAACAAAAAAACAAACAAGATGATGCCAAGAGGTAAAATCAAATTTAAAATGTCATGTTCAGTAGCTAGTATGCAGAAGTGCCATGTTCATAAAGGTATTTTAAAAGAATGTATTGCCTAGTCTCTATGTCATTGTTTGCTGCTAATATGATATGTCACTTTAATAAAATCTCAGTGTTCTTTAACTTACACATCAGTAGATCCATACATTAATCAATGTTTTTAATATGCACTTGTTGAAAGGATAGAAGATAAAATGGAAGTTTCAAACATGAAAACATTGGACTAGGTGCTGGGGAGATGGCTCAGCGGCTATAGTAATTGCCACGCAAGTGTGAAGACTAGAATTCAGATGCCCAGAACCAGACGTAAACGCTGGCTGAGCCTGTCAGCCCATCTGTAATTCTAGCCTCAGGTGGGGGGTCCCCAGAACAAGCTTGCTAGTAAGACTAGCCGTACAGTCAAGCTCTGGGTTCGATTGAGAGACCCTAAATCAATGAGAAAGATGGAAGAACAATGGAGGATGGTTCCCAACATCGACCTCAGGCCCCCACATGCATAAGTACACATATGCACATACACACAAACGCACCCACATACCCGAATATACACATGCATGATACACCTGCATGGAAAATGGATCGAGAAAACACTTGACTGGATAGAGGTCAGCTGGTGTGCTGTGCACTCAGCCTTTTCTCCTTTGGCATGCCAGAGGAACTGCCCCTGTGGAGAACTTTCCTTTTTAAGACACTGTTCTGAGGGATTAAGGCCCAGCTATGGTCCTACTTTCCGTATCTTAGCATCTTTTGACGTGAAGTTTCAGATTGCTACTTGTTTCTGGAACGTTGACTCATCTCCTATTCACTTCTCTGCTGCTGAGGGAAGTTCTTCTACCTTTGAATGATAAAAACAAACCATCCTTCTCTTTGTACTCTCCAGATCCTATCTCATAAGGTCACTGTATGGAAAACCCTCACTGCATCCTTTGCCTAGCTCTGACCACACCCATAGAGGATGTAGACATGCTTTTATAAGGAATGAGACCATTTCTGTAGAGAACTACACATTGTAGCCTAATAAAGTTAATGTGATAGTCTTAAACAGCTCAGTTTTTTTTTTTTTAAATCAGAAATCCATTTACCACACCATCACATCTGGAAGAAAGGATTTTTACACCTGCTTTTTTTCTGTTTACCTGGCAACTCTCTTGGATAGCTAATAGGTAATTTCAAACTCATGCCCAAAGTAGCACTAATACATTGTCCTTTCAAACTTGTTCTGTCCCTTCTCACATTTCCCCAGGTGGTGCACATCTTCCTGTTAGTAACCACATCTGAACAATTTTATCAGCACAAACCCCTCAAACCTCTGATTCCCCCTTTCCTCTCAACTATACCTCTCATGCCTATAAAAATCCACTGCCAACATGTTAGTACTTCCTATATAATGTACGGCAAATCTGCCCACCTTTCTATAGATCCACGGCCACACAGCAATTCAAGTCACACACAACATTTCAATGGCGATTTCTTACTGTAAATAGAAAGCTAAGCTTCCTTGCTCATGACCTACTAACTACATGTCCAGTGTGGACCACTCAGGATTTATACTACAGATATTTTAGAGTTTTAAAATATGTTGGCTCCCCATATTACCACTACTGACTGACTATTTGTAGCCCAAGCCCCCCACCCGCAATGTCTATGCTGAAACCTTAAATCTACTATGTAGTGGTATTCAGGGAATGGCCTTTAGGAAAGAATTAGGTCCTTCATAATGGAATGGAGATTTCTGTCCCCATAAGAAGAGATAGGAGAGCTAGCTGTGGAGTCTCAAAAGAATATTTGCCAGTTCTTTGACCCTCATAGGCCACCACAGGGCCTTGTGCTTACAGGTGCCTATGAAAATTCTCCTCTTCCTAGTTCTTACCACCCACCTTAACCACTCTACCCTGCTTCTTCACCTCCCCTTGTTCACAGATGACATCAGGGTCAAACATTGGATGAAGCCATCTCCTCCCTACCACTCAGCATCACAATGAATGACTTGCGTATCCTACACGTTTTATGTTCTTTGTTTATATTCTGAAATCTATTCAACCATCTTCACCATTTCCTCTACCCCAATGGTCCACATTCAAGGTTATTCCTCGGATTTTATTAAATTCTGCAGTTGCTCACCAGGGAATGTAGAGGCCCAGTACTTTCCTGGACTTTAACCTTGCAATTGTCCAACCTCTTCCTCATTCCTTTAGAACCTTATTTTCTTCAACATCATGGAGAGAGTTCCCATGGTTCTTACCGACCCCCCGACCCCCCATCTGCTATGCCACCTGTCTTGCCCGCCTGTCTTCTTGCATAGGTTCAAATCCAATAGATTCTCTGCAGATTTCTCTTTACTTCCCCCTTCTCTGGCACTGGTCACTGTAGCATGAACCTTAAAAGTTCTTATTAATAAAATCAAACCTGAGGCCAGTTATTGGGGTGAAATGCTGGAAGATCAGAGAGACAGAACAAGCCACAGCTAACCTCACCTGGCCAATTCCTCAGGTGATCCTGTTTCCTCAGACTGGATGCCTCTCAGCTGAACTATGCTGTTCAAAGTCTAAAAGCTTAACCAGCCAAAATGCTTAACCAGCCAAAATGCTTAACCAGTCAAAATGCTTAACCAGCCAAAATGCTTAACCAGCCAAATGCTTCTAGTTTCTGGTTCTCATGCCTTATATACCTTTCTGCTTTCTACCACCACTCCCTGGGATTAAAGGCTCGCTTTCTGGGATTAAAGGCGTGAGTCACCATGCTTGGCTGTATCCTTGAACACATGGATTTCTGCCTCTGAAATGCTAGGAATAAAGGCGTGTGCAACCACTGCCTATCCTAAGTATCTAGTAACTTTTCTGTTCTCTGACCCCAGATAAGTTTATTAGGGTACACAATATTTTGGGGAACACAATACCACCACAGGTCACTGTTGGCCACTCTGTTCTTGAAACATACTTCCTGTGTGACTTCACACACTGGCTCCTCTTCTGCATCCTTCCCCCAAGGTTGCTCAGAACTTTCTCCAGCACATACTTATCTTTCACATTCTCCATACTCCCTTAAAGCAGCCTCAGTACCCTTATACTAATGATTCCCAAATTACCAGAGTTCTCTCCTACAAGATAGAATCTTATATTCAACACCCTGGTAGTCATTTCTAACGGGATGTCGCTAAGTATTTCTACAACAATATACATCTTCATCCATTAGATGGCTACTTGAAAGAGAATATATAAAATATTCAAAAGGATGTAGAAAAACTGGAACCCCTGTGCATTGCCAGTGGGAATATAAATGTTGCACCTACTGTGAAGAACACAAGTTCCTCAGAAAACCTAAAAATCTTTACTATGTAATTCAGCAGTTTCAATCAAAAGGATGGAAAGCAAAATCTCTAAGATACCTGTGCACCTATATCTAGAGTAGTCTTATTCATAAAGGCCCCAAAGTGGCAAAGTGCAAATGTCTATTGATGAATGAAGTAATGGACATAATGTGCTCTATGCATACCACCAAATATTATTCAGCATTTAGAATGAAAAAATAAAAACAAACACTGGGGCTGGAGAGATGTCTCAGTGACTTATAACTTTTGACCTTACAGCAGACTTGAGTTCAGGTCTTAGCATCCTCATTTGGTGACTCGCAATCCTCTATAATTCCAGCTCAAGGGGATTCAAAGCCTCTGGCTCTGAGGGCAGACACACACACACACACACACACACACACACACACACACACACACGCGCGCGCGCGCGCGCGCGCGCGCACACACGCACACACGCACACACGCACACACGCACACCTGCACACATGAACACAGTGGCATGTGTCACAACTGGATGGACATGAGGACATTATGTTAAGTGACATAAGTCAATCACAATCAAGCAGACAGTGTATGAACCCACTTGTATGACCTACAGTCACCAGCTCAAAGAGAAGAGAATTAAAGTAGAGGCTGCAGGAGGGTGTGGGGGCGTGAGAGGCAGGGTCGGGGGTCGGGGAGGATGGGAATTGTTTAAAGGGCATGGTTTTGAAAGTATTTTGATTTTGCAAAATAAAAATTCCAGAGATTGGTTGTACAACAGCATGAATGGTTTTTAATAGTACAGAACTGTACATTTTAAAATGATTAAGGATGGTGTACTGGCTGGTTTTGCGTGTCCACTTGACACAAACTAGAATCATCTGAGAGGAAGGAGCGAGCCCCAGTTGAAGAAATGCTTCCAGGAGTTCCAGCTGTAGGGCATTTTCTCGATTAGTGATCAATAGGGGAGGGTCCAGCCCACGATGAGAGGTGCCATCCCTGGGCTGGTGGCCCTGGATTCTATAAGAAAGCAGGCTGAGCAAGCCAGGGGAAGCAAGGCACTAAGTAGCTTCCCTCCGCAGCCTCTGCATCAGCCCCTGCTTCCAGGATCCTGCCCTGTTTGAGTTCCTGTCCTGACTTCCTTCAGTGGTGAACAGCAACATGGAAGTGTAAATTGAATAAACCCTTTCCTCCCCCACTTCCTTTATGGTCACAGTGTTTCCTTGCAGCAATAGAAACCCTAACTAAAGCAGGAGGACATGGAGGTACACACCTTCAATCCCAGTACTAGTGAGACAGAGGCAGGCAGATCTCTATGAGTTTGCAGCCAGCCTGTTCTACATGGTGAGTGCCAGGACAGCCAGAGAGCTACATAATTAGATAATGTCTACACGTGCGCGCGCGCGAGCGCACACCCCCCCCCCCCACAATAAATAAATAAATAAATAAATAAATAGATAGATAGCTAGATAGATAATGTGATTTAAATAGTTAATTATCTTATGCATACTTCCACAATTAAATAAAAACAGGTCCCAAACAGAGCTCAGTATATTTATTCCTCAATCTTATTCTCTTTCAGTTTGCTAAGTCTCAGTAGTTGTAAAATGAACCAAAAAGCCTTTTGATTGTGTGTGTGTGTGTGTGTGTGTGTGTGTGTGTGTGTGTGTGTAAAAACATTTCAAATTAGTTTTCCACATAATGATCTGGAACCCTTTTTCAAAAAACCCACAGAAACAAGTTAGTCTTACTCCTAAAACCCCATTAAAAATTTACACTACTTAGAACAGAAAGTAAAGACTTGTCCTAGTCTTGTTGGGTTTTCTTTTTCTAGTTTCTAATTTCTTGTTCATGTTTCTTCTGAGAACTTCTCTTTATACATCTCAGCTATGATAAATAAGGTTGGGGGATTCCAGTCCTCTAGTGTACATCCTAGTGATAAATATATTAAGAAAAACAGCTATGTTAGAACTTTAGCTCAATGATGTGACAAGCACTTTTAGTAAATGATTCAACTGAGTGCTACATGTCAGTCAATTCTGACAAAAGATTAGTAGAGGTGATGAGTTGGGAAATACCATCAGCTGAAAGGTAGAATTGGAATTTGCTTTGAGAGAGCAAGACTTACTAGGTGTAAATTTTTGTACGTAAGGTGGTGGTTTCAACTGGACATTGGATCTTTGAAGCTTAGCATGCATAAATGGTGGGAAAGCATTATAGTTGTCCAGATGAGTGATAACACTGGCTGGGGGAGGGGGAAGTAGCAAGGATGAATAATTAGAAAGTAGAAGTTTTGAAGGAGATTAAGATTTACATGTAGGAGAAAAGATTGAGAAAGGAGAAAAAATTTGATTTTGTGTGTGTGTGTGTGTGTGTGTGTGTGTGGTATTGGGGGTGTGAATTGTGCACTTCTCATAGTGAGCATGTGGAGATCAGAGGAGGACAACTTTCCCTGAGTCCTTTCGTAAAGGGGCCTAGGAGTCAGTACAGAATACAGCGAGACACCAAATTCTCAGCACATAGATTTTGTTACTCTCCCCGCACTGACTCTGGATAGGGCAAAGACAGCAGCAGGTGTTTCTTCTGCGGGAGTGGTTTTTAAGGAGAAAAAGGAGAAGTCTGTGTTAGGATGAGTTGGTGACACGTTAGCCAGTGTAGCCAAATAATGAAATTTGATTGCTCGACCTTGGTGTTTTGATAAGCTGGACCTTGGAGTTTTAGTCAGGCATAAGGAAGTGGTCAAATAAGAGACTAGACCTTGGTGGCTAGCTTTAGGAATATAATCTAACAGTTTAGCAAGGAAGCGGGAATGAGAGAGGGCAAGAACTGTTGGCGCCATGTTCTTTTTCTTTTTCTGCATTGAGTCCCAAGGATTGAAATCAGGCCATCCGGCTTGTGTTGCAAGAGCTTTTACCCGCTGAGCCATCTTGCTGGTCCCAGTAGGTGTTTCACGAGGCTTGTGTGCAATAGTGCAGAAGATAACGTATACACGACAAACTACTATGTAGCAGTAATTATCCCTGTTTCCTCTGGCTGCTCAAAAGTTGGGTTGGGGAAGTGCCTGTGCGGAGGGGCGTGAACTTCAGGCTAGGCTTTCTGATTCCTGAGACTACTTAACTGGAAGGAAAAGGTGCCGTGAGCTGACAGAGACGGACAAACACAACCCATTTCAGCTCCTTCCTAGAAAGCACCAGCCGCCAGCTTGCCAGACGACTGAGTCTCCGTGCACCGCGGGCTGCCTCCTCCCGCGGAGAGGTGCCTCCCGCCAGCCCGCGCGCCTGGCCAGCCAATCAGCGCCCGGGGACGTCATCACCGTGCGCACACTGGGACGCGTCAGAGACTGGCCCACGTGTACTGTGTTGACTGTCAAAAGTCTCAAGGTACTCGGGATCCGGAAGTTCTGAGTTCTGACCGAAGTTCTGCCCACCAGCCGGCACATCGCCCCCGGCCAGCCGGCACATCACCCCCGGCCACCCGGCAAGTACCGAACCATGAGCGCCGCGGGCGTCCTGTCTTTCGCCCAGCAAGGCTGGGAGCAGGTGCTGGCCAAAGTGAAGTGGTCCGTGGTCTACCTGGACGCCGCCTGCGCCGAGAGCCTGCACTGGAGCTGCGGATCAAGCCGGCTTCTGGAGGCGGTGAAGGGTCCAGCGTGCCACCTGAGGGAATTTGAGCCCCAGGCAATTGGCGGTGGAGCCGAGCAGCCCCGGGCGGTGTTCGTGTTGAGCTGCCTGCTGAAAGGCCGGACGGTAGACACTCTGCGAGACATCGTTCGCCGCAGTCACTTTCAGTACTGTGTGGTGGTCACAGCCGTGAGCCACGCAGTCCACCTCACTGCTAACCACGTACCAGCGGCTGCAGCGGCCGAGCTAGAGGGGCAGCAGCCGGTATTCGAACAGCTGGAGGAGAAGCTTTGCGAGTGGATGGGCAACGTGAACTACACGGCCGAGGTGCTGCACGTCCCTTTGTTGCTCGCCCCTGCTGCTCCCCACCTGGCCTTTACTCCTGCCTTTGCTACCCTTTTCCCACTGCTACCTCGGGATGTACATCTCCTTAATAGTGCCAAACCCGACAAGAGGAGGCTGATCAACTTGGGTGAAGTGGATGCCGCTGCCCTGACCCCTGAGCTGCTGCTGTACATCAGATGCCTGGTGTCGGGCCTCAGTTCTCTGTGTGAGCATCTAGGCGTACGAGAGGAGTGTTTCGCTGTGGGCTCCCTCAGTCGGGTCATTGCTACAGATCTGGCAAATTATGCCCCTGCCAAGAACAGGAAGAAGACTGCTACAGGCAGGGCGTCGGTGGTCTTTGTGGATCGAACTCTGGATCTCACAGGTGAGTGGAATGTCTAGGAGTTCTTCATCTTCACTCACCCAGCGAAGTGACCTTTGCATTGATACAGCGTTGTTGGCCTCACATTGAGGTTGATAATAGAAAGATGAACTAAATGAATCAATTCCTAATTTGACAGCGTCTGGAGTTGTTTTGTCTGGTGGAGGAGGCGGTGGATATAGACCAAGTACAGTATAATTTGTTAAGTGCTGTAACGGGGCAAATATGGCTTTAGTGTGCATTGTTGTTGTTTTTCGAGACAGGCTTTCTCTGTAGCTTTGGAGCCTGTCCTGGAACTTGCTTTGTAGACCAGGCTGGCCTCGAACTCACAGAGATCCGCCTGCCTCTGCCTCCGGAGTGCTGGGATTAAAGGCGTGTGCCACCACGGCCTGGCTGCTGTTGTTTTTTAAACAACTGCACTTAGTCTGGAGACTATTAGAAATGTCTTAATACCAGTTGTCTTAGTTAGGGTCTCTATTGCTGTGATGAAGCACCATGACCAGAAACAACTTGGAGAGGGAAAGGGTTTATTTGACTTAAGCTTCCACATCATTGTCCCATCAATGAAGGAAGTCAGGACAGAAACTCAGAGGGCAGGGACCTGGAGGCAGGAGCTGATGCAGAGGCCCATGGAGGGTGCTGCTTACTGGCTTGCCCCATATGGCTCGCTCTACCTGCCTTCTTATATTACCACCAGCCCAGGGGATGACCTTAGTTTGTTCTCTGGGACCCACATGGTTGAGGGTTGTCCAGTTATCCTCTGATCTCTGCAAGAACCCATGGCTTGTACATGCCCCTCCATATGCAAATAAATAGGTAAATGTAATTTTTTAAAAACTGAAACTGGCCTGGTGGTGGTGGCGGCGGCGGCGGTGGTGGCTGTTGCAGCACATGCTTTTAATCCCAGCCTTTGGGAGGCCGAGGCAGTTGGATCTCTGTGAGTTCGAGGTTAGCCAGGTCTAAATAGTGAGTTAGTTCCAGGACAGCTAAGGCTACACAGTGAAACCCTGTCTTGAAGAACAAAACAAAAAAGTGGAACTGACCCTACCTGTAAGGAGATAGAAAAAGAATTTTAGAAAGTACTTTCAAATGTGTAATGATTTATTCTTAGCTCTCATTCTGTTGAAGTTTATATAGCAATCTCAATTTTGGCAATGTATTATTTATATGTGCAAGGAATAACTCTAACCTTAAAATAGGTGAAGAAAAAATGCTTTTTGATATATGATGGGAACATTTATTTTCAGAGGTCAACTTTGTTCTAGAGTTAAGTAGATACAATTCAATAATAGTATGTGCTAGCCACTCAGGGTCAGAAAACTGATACCAGTAGGTATTCCTTTTGCAGGTTAGAAATAAAACTTGAATGATGTTATAAAAACTAGTAGGAAGTAGCTTTGACATTTTACCTTAATTAGATGGATTTTAAGATGTAGTTCGGAGGGAATGCTCGTGGGATGTACCTATGGTAATCATAGCTAATTTCAAGAGGGCAGTGGTCATGTCGTGGCCATGTCATGCCCGGAGGGCAGAATTCCACAAAACACAAGCTAGCAGAAGGCTTCTGTACCTTCCTGTCACCAAATCTGTACAGTTTTCTCTTTCCTTCATATTAAAAGGGAACATTGCTTCCTTCCTAACATTTTTACCCATGTAGCCTAGCTCTGTGTTCTCTCATCACTTCTCGTGGATTTGCTTCTGTCCAGTACCCCTAAGTTGATCATTTTCACCTCCCCGCCCAGACTTTCATCTTTGGCATACAGGCAGAATGGAGCATATCCTTGCTTGACTCCTCCTCATCATCCAACTTCAATTCCATTATATTTGGCTTCATTTTGTAGCAGACTTGAGAATTGTCTAGATTGTGGGCCATTCCCACAATCATCTATGTCAGTTTTTATTCTTTACTTCCATTCTCACTAAGCTTTTATTTTTCAAAACTTCCCAGCTAGTGGCTTCGTTAGTGACTTTGTGTTTCCAAATCCATGGATGAGTTGTAGGACTCCTTTCCCTCTGAACCTCAGACTAGAGTTTACTACGATAGAGTACAGCAAAGGGTAAAAGGAAATGTAGGGAGAAGGAGATGGGTCCATGGGTAAAGTGTTTGCTACGCATGCGTGAGGACCTGAGTTCGGATCCCGAGAACATAGGTTGAAGCCGAGTGTGATGGCCTGAGTGTGAGAGCATGCATCTGTAACTTCAGTGCTGGGTGGTGGTGGTGGTGGTGGTGGTGGTGGTGGTTGATATGGAGAGGCAGAGCTAGCCAATTGGTGAGCTTCAAGATCAGCAACAGAATGTCTCAAAAAAAAAAAAAAAAGATGGAGAGCCATAGAGAAAGACATGCATTGTCTACCTCTGCCTTCTACAAGCACATGAAGGGGTGAGCATTTCAGCAAACATATAAAAATAAAAGATACAAAAGGTAGATAAGCACTCAGTGATTTTGCTGTGTGATTTTATCAGTCATAAATCTGGCTTGCTGTTTTTTTGCTAGGTCTTCTCACCACAGTATTCACGTATTGTAGTTAACTTTCAGTTGCTGTGATAAACATCATGATCAAAAGCAACTTGGTGAGGAAAAGGTCCATTTGGCATAGACTTTCAGGTAATACTCCATCAGTGAGGGAAGTCAGGGCAGGAACTCAAGCAGGACTCAGATCCGAGATCATGAAGTATTGTTCTTACTGGACTGGCTTTCTTGTACAACCCAGGACCACCTGCCCAGCGGTGGCATTGCCTATAGTGGCTGGGTTCTCCATATCAATCATTAATCAAGAAAATGCCCCACAGAAATGCCATAGGACAGTCTGGTGGGAGGGGGCAGTTTTGGGTCACTCATGGTCCTGTCATTAATCTCACTCCTGCTCTGTGAGTGACCCCAACAAACTTATTGGTTCCCCAAGTTGGACTTTGGTGGAAGCATGGTGGAAGCATGCTTTGGTTTGCCACTGATGGCTCTATAAAGAGGGAGTAGATGTTTACATCTCCCTAAATAATGAGTTCCTGCACCTGTAGAGGGTATCTCCCACATGGGATGAGGTCACATGTATGTGTTGGTAGCAGGCAATATAGTCTGGTGAGGTGACGAAGCCAGAGATAAAGGATTGTTTTCTAGGACACGATGTGCTTGCTTAGCCTCTGGTATGTGGATCTAAGATTGACTTATGTTCCTATCTGGAAATAATCACCTTTTGGCGTAGTGTAAGCCAAGAAATTTCTATACCCTGCAGAAGTCGGGTTTTTACTTTGGCCATGAGGGTTCCAGGGAATGAAGTCAGATTGTTAGACCCTTTTCCCCTGAGCCATCTAGCTGTCCCATCTCTTTTTCATTTGAAAATTATGATATGCTTTCCTGTAGAAAAGCTTGAGTAGACTTTTTTAGGGTAGATTTTAATTTAGATTGGTTTGTTACTGGGCCTAAAGCATATAAGTGCAAATGTTTCTATTGGGTATCTTTTGGGTAATCACCCAAGTTATCTTGCATATGGTTAGCTTAAAGTTTCATTTGCTGCAAAGATGTGTGACTGTAGTGTTTTGATTCTATATCAGTAATATAGAGATCGTTTTCATTTCCTAAAAGCTTGTATTCTAAGTTATATTAATGTTAAAATGCTCTGCACTACTGAATAAAAGGAAATTTCTACTTGATGAGACCATAAGTTACTTAATACTGTGAAATGAATGATAGCCTATGGCTGTGTTAGTGAAGATGTAGTGAGCCGCACAAGTATTGAGAGTACTGAAATGGAGGGGGTGTGCTGCATTAATGTTATGGGAGTGCAGTGTTTGTCCATTGCTCCTGAGTGACCCTGAATTGATGGGGTATGAGGTAGGTAGTGTAGGTGGCATTATTGGCATGGGTCAATGTTTTCCTGTCCACTTTGAGTTTCCATTTGCTTGTGTGGTTAAACAGGAGCAGTTGGACACCATGGAGACAACTTTGTGGAGAAGATCATTTCAGTGCTACCACAGCTACCAGGCCACACCAACGATGTGATGGTCAATATGGCAGAGCTCACCGCTGTCCAGGCCCTGGAGGGAAACCAGAATGTGATTGCACCAGGCTGCCTTGCACAATCCAAGTAAGACATGTGGCTTTGTTGTTTTTCTCTCCTTCTCCGTCCTCCTCCCTTTTCCTTAACTAATATGGAATATCTCTATAGAACAGAAATGAACCTGTGATCCTAGCACTTGGAAGATGAAGGCAGGAGAGTCAGGAGTTCAAGATCATCTTTGCCTAGTTAGCCAGTTCCAGGCCATCCTGGGCTACATGAGATCCTGTTTTTAAGAGAAGAAAGAAAAGAGTGAGTGAATAAAACACTACTCAAATAGAATAATTCATAATGGGTAATATTTGGGAAAACACCACTTATAAATATATCAATAATCATACCCACTAGGCATAGTAAGACAGAGAGTGTGACATTTTATGCTTTTTCCAGCATCCAAGAAGTGAGTCCGTGAGTGGATCTCCATTTGATAGATAGTTTTATAGGGATTAAGTCTGGGATTCCACAGTTTCTCTTCATACTTGGCTTTATCAAATAACTAAATGCAACCCATATAGCTATGAGTCAGTGACATATTTTATATTTAAATAATATGCTTTGGGTATCACTGGGTGATGTTTTCATTTAAAGGCATATCTTTTTTCTCCATGCACTTTGAGAAATCAAAGAATATATGTCCTTGAAGTCATGCAATGTTTCAAAAACAAAGACTTTTCTTTAGACATGACAATAAAAAACATATGTAGTCACACCTTTTCAACTTTGTACTTCATCCACAATTCTTAGGAGAATTATTGGTTTTTTTTTAGATTTATTTATTATCCTTTATGTGTATGAGTGCTTTCCTTGGATGGATGGATGTGTCCCATGTCTGCTGCCCATGGGGGTTAGAAGAAAGTGTCAGAGCTCCTGGACCTGGAGTTACAGACAGTTGTGAGCTGACACATGGGTGTTAGAACCAAACTTGGGCCCTCTGCAAAAGCAGTCAGTGCTCTTAACCAGCTGAGCCAGCTCTCCAGCCCCTGCAATTGTTTTTTTTAAAATGTATTAGTAGTGAAATAGAGTATTTATTTTCTTTATCTATTTTGTGTTTTTAAACAAAAGAGGATGTTTTGACGTTATAGTTTCAAATCTAAACAGTAATACATTTAAAATTTCCTCTCATTTTAGAATCAATTTGTAGTAACTGAAGTTTTCAGCTTTTCTTTTGGTACCTAGGGTGGGAAGAAAATTGGAAGTTTTATTCTTGGTCTTCTCTCTGCTTACATGAGCAATGAGGAACTAGAGCAAGAGCTTGCCTCTCTTCTGAGGTCCTTGTGATTGGAGAATCCTCAGAAGCTAACAGTTACGTACTTTCTGTGAGCTAAGAAAAATGAGCACGCCAGCGAAGATGAACTAGCATTCCTGTCTTCACGGAGCACTGTTTTGTTGTGGTAGTGTCATGAGTTATGTTCAGGCACAGTAGGAAGAGCGTAGCCATGATCTGACCTGAACTGCCACTGGGGATGTTGAACTGCCACTGGGGACCATTCCTATAGATAGCTGTCAGGGAAATTCGTCAGCTTGGCCTCGTGGAAGAATGGGCCTTGAGTTGATTGTGTCTCAAGATTTGGAAATAAGGTCCACATGGAAAGGATGTAGAAAGAAGATGCTCAGGGCCTGATGTGATGACCGTGAAGAAGAGAGACATCCTTACAGGGCACCACTGTCATCAGCTCTGTTAACATTTTCCAGAATGTGCTATTGTGTTAAGCTCATCCCTAAGCATCTTGTAGTTGGGAAGTCACTTTAAGTTTTTACAGTAAATCCATGAGGGAGATTTCCCCGTGTTTCAAGTAAAGAAATTGAGGTAACAAGACAGTAAATTACATAGATGGGGAGCTAGAAATGCACCCGGAAGGTCTGATTTCAGAGCCACCGTCTTCCCCGCTGTGCTGTCCATGTGGGGCCCAGAGGAGAGGTGGGCTCTTGACCAGACTCGGGAACTCAATACGACACAAAATAGTCACGTCAGTATTTAATACAAGAAGTCCTGTTTGTTCATGGTGATTTTTATAGACTAACAGGAAAAAATATCGGCATATTTCAGTAAAACAGTGGTGTTAAAAGGTATTTAACAGCTAATAGAATCAGGAAGACTGCTGATCAAATTTTTGAAAGTAGAAATAGTTGTAGTCTAGGGAGCAAGAACTCAGGAAAAGCCTCTTCAAGGCCTTGACATCAGAGAGAGACTTAGTTTTAGCTGCCTCCTGTCTTTTAGTCTTTCTGCTTAGGACAGGCCTAACTTGCCATTTGTCCCCATTTTCCCGGTGGGGGTTGGGAGCTGTTCATACTAAGAACTATGCTGAGATCATGTGGCATGCCAGGGAGGTGAATGTCTATAGATAACTGGAAGACTTACTTAAAAGAGACCAGAGCAGTGATGCCCTTTGGTAATAGAGCACATTTAAGAGAAGACTTGGCATGTCGCTCCTGAACACTTCAGATATGCTAACTGATTTAATGTCTCTCAGATCTGTGAAACAGCTTCCATTATTCCCCATTCTAATCCTTTTAGTTTCATCATGTGACTTAAGATGTCATATGTGCAGTTAGAAAGATGGAGGTCCAGCTCTGAGTCAGTGCTTCCATTACCCCATGTTTCTTTCATAAAAGCCTAAAGTAATTAGAAAAAGAGCAAGTAAGCTCTGAGAAAACGTTGTAAAATGAGGAATTGGGTTGATTAGAGTACAAGAAAACATGTGAACTCTTACACATTCGACAGGATTGATAAAGGAATGAAAGCAGCCTAAGATCCTTAGCAGATGTTGTGATTGTGGCCAGCGTATTTAGTCTCTCCAGCATCCGTTCTACAGCAGGGCCTGTCCTGAACTGCCTTTTCCCTTGCGAGTGATTAAGAAATGGACATGACACCTGAGACCATGTTGGTGTCAGAGGGCCTTACTGCTGCCAGCGTCATACTGATCTGATGTCCTGTGCTACCACTGGGGCCATGGTGATGTCTGGTCCAAGCTGCTGCCAAGGGCCACGTCTGAGTCCGTATTCCTGCTGCAGCTGGGGTCTGTGATGATGTCTATGGCCTGTGTTACCATGGGGGTGGTGGTGGATCTTAAGAGCCATTCCAATTGAAATCCAAGAGCCATGCTGAGCTGGTCCTGCCCCTCACTGGCCCTGGGATAGCTGGTCTTGTCCCTTTCTGGACACTGCAGCAGGAAAGCTGTCCCTGCACTATAGATGGATTTTTATTTTTGGGCTACCAACTCACACACACAAAATGACTTGGAGACGTATTAATTATGAAAGCTTGGTCTTAGCTTAGGCTTGTTTCTAACTAGCTCTTATAACTTAAATTAACCCATATTTTTAAATCTGCATTCTTCCATGTGCTTGTTTCCTATCTCCATTATGTCTATCCTGGTTATTCTGCATCCAGCTGGCGACTCTGCCTTTTTTCTTCCCAGAGCTCTCTCTGTTCAGAAGTCCTGCCTATACCTCCTGCCTAGCTATTGCCATTTAGCTTTTTATTAAACCAATCACAGTGACATATCTTAACATAGTATAAAGGAATATTCCACAACACTGCTCCCCCAAGGAAGAGCTGCCCCCCCAACCCCTACTGAGGAGAGATGGCCCCACCTATCACCGCAGGTGTGGGAGAGCTGGTCCTGATGGTATGGGCTTAAGAGAGCTAGCTCTGCCCATCGCCTGAGGTGGGTGGGTCCAGTGGCCTGGACCAACCAGCTCAGCTACCACCGAGACCCACATCCTGGGCCTTGGGTTGGCCTACCCTAACATCTGCTCCATCTATGACCTGCTGGAGCATGTGAAGAGACTGGTCCTGTTGAGTGATAACTGCAGGATCTCCATGACTCCAAGCAACAACAGGATGTCTGAGAGGAATTTCGGTGAGGGTCCAGTGATGATGGTGTACCAGAGGCCTTGAACGAGACCAATGACTCATCGCAGTGAACAGTTTGCTGGTGGGCTGATTGGACAAAAGGCTGTACTGCATGGCACACTGTGGCTCCCAGTGCCGCCAGGTTGGATGAAGAGGTGTTGGAGAGATGGAGGAGGGAGGTGGGTTGTTTTGTTTTTAATTAATTGGGGGTGGGGGCTTGAGGAGCATGCTGCAGGGGTGAGGAGTGGATATGGAGGAACTGGAAGGTGAATGGGATTGGGGTGTATGATGTGAAATTACCAAAGATTCAATAAAGAATTATGTAGTTTTTTTTCCCTCTCTTCTCTTTGAGGGCCTACCACCCAGCTCCCAAATAAATACACTGACGTTTGTTCTTACTTATAAATGCCTGGCCTTAGCTTAGCTTGTTTCTAGCCAGCTTTTCTTAAATTATCCTGTGTACCTTTTGCCTCTGAGCTTTTATCTTTCTCTATTCTATGTCTCTTTCTTCCCTTACTCCATGGCTGGCTGTGCTGCTGGGTGGTTGGCCCCTGGCATCATCCTCTCCTTCTCCCTCTTCTCTTCTCTTTATTTTCTCTGCCTGGCAGCCCTACCTATCCTTCTCTCTTGCCTTGCTATTGACTGCTCAGCTCTTTATTAGACCATCAGGTGTTTTAAACAGGCAAAGTAATACAGCCTCACAGAGTTAAACAAATGCAACATAAAAAAATGAAATACATCTTTGCATTATTAAATGTTCCACAGCATAAACAATGTAACACATTTTCAACTAATATTCCACAACAGAATTATGTTAAAATAAAAAGAATGGTCGGGCGGTGGTGGCGCACGCCTTTAATCCCAGCACTCGGGAGGCAGAGCCAGGCGGATCTCTGTGAGTTCAAGGCCAGCCTGGTCTACAAAGTGAGTTCCAGGAAAGGCGCAAAGCTACACAGAGAAACCCTGTCTCGAAAAACAAAAACAAAAACAAAAAAAAAAAAAAAAGGAAGGGGCATGAGGCAGGAGGAAGTGTCTTCATCTTCACATCTTTGCTTCCTAAACGTGACTCAACCCTGGCTCCTTCTCTATTCCTCTTCTCCCCTAACTCCCAGGACTCCTCAAACTCCCTGCTGCAACAGGGAAGGTCAGTGACTAGGACTGTTGTAAAGAAGAGCATCCTTGGATGTCCCCACACTGTTTGAGTCTCAAATTATGTGGTAAAATGTGTTTCTTTATTGTTGAAGCTGAATTGAATCACCGTTTTCAGACAATCACAACCAAAGCCGTGCTGACACATTTTCTGTACCTTATTTCATCTATAACATGAGAGCATTGCTTTAAATGCTATCTAAGCCTCTTCTTGTATTTTAAACAAAAGTCACCCTGCCTAAGCTTCTGCTGTGACCTAGCTCCACTGCTGAGCACTTATGTAGGCTGTGTCCATTTGTATGGTCTTTGCCTTCATTGGTGCTCTTTTCTTTTTCTTGTTGGACTATGAATGAATGTTACAGAAAATGAGGTTAAGTGCCATCCAAAGATGAGTTCTAGAGGGGTCTGAGTAAAGCAGAAAGCTTTAGTGAGGGCAGAGCTGGAGAAATGATGATGATGATGGAAATACATTATAAAAGACACAGAGATACATACTGAGAAAATTATAAGCAATCATTGGGAGAAAAATGGTAGCTTTGTTTCCGTTGCTTGGACGGATGAAGGAGTTAACATTGGATGATTTGTCCACAAAGAAGGAATTGAAATAAATCCCAGTTTTCCTGGCATACACCATATGTCCATCACAATAGCAATAACCACTGCTACCTTTGACAGCTCTTCAGAAGCTTCTCAATGAGAGGAGTGAGGACCAAATGCAGAACAGATGGGTACTTGGCAACAAATGTGCCTGCAATGGAATAGTATTTAAAAAGCAAGTTTCTAAGTATGATATAAGCTTTTATAATAAAAATTTATTGCTAATACAGTTTTTATAATAGGCTGTTTGCAATTACAGCCATTGAAGTTCCTGCCAATGCAAATGAGAAATTGAGAACATAAATACATTACAGCATGGTGTGGCCATCCCTATCCACCCTTCCCTGGATTATGTGAAATATTTTTGGCATGAAGAAGGCAGAATCCTTTTTCTTATTGAAATTGGTCTCTGTTCTTGGCCCCAAGCCCCGCTCTTTCTAATCCCTTAGACTTTCAGTATCTTCAGCCTTTACCTGATTCTCCAAGTGCATGTAATCCAACTGGTTCTGGCCTAGGGCTGCAGAATTTTCTGGCTACAGTGCCCATTTCTCCTGTTCTTCCTACACTCTTCCTGTGAAAAGCCAAGGACTTACGATGGATTCCAAGACTGAGAGCCACCTGGCTTCCTAGGTCCTCTCTTTCTCACCTCCTCATCTGCCCCCTTCCAGTTGCACTGGCTTTCTTACTATTCTTTGCATAGGCATTCAGTGTCTTCTTTCAAGTCCTTGGCTCCTGACGGTCTCTGCTCCTGGATCCTTCTCACACACTTGCTCCAAGTTTTTCTTCATTTTCTGCAAGTCCTTTCTTGTCACAGTGTAGGCAGAATTTTTTGTCAGGACTGCCAGCTCCAAAATAAACCCACAGAGACTTAATATTATTACAAATGTTTGGCCAATAGCTCAGGCTTGTTACTAGCTAACTCTTACATTTTAAATTAACCCATTCCTATTCCTTTACTTGCTGCCAGGTACTCATGGCTTGTTACCTCATTTTGTACACACCCTGCTTCCTCTTTGTCTGGCTGGCAACTCTGACTGCCCTTCTTCCCAGCATTCTCTCTGTCCTGAAAACTCTGCCTACCTATTGGCCAATCAACTTTTTATTAGCAATGAGAGCAACACATTTTCACAGTGTACACAGGATTATTCCATAGCATTGCAGTCCTGTCACAGCCTGGGTTTAGGTCCTGAGATGGGGAAGGGGTGTCAGCATGAAAAAATGAATTATCTGGCCACAAGATAAGTTTCACACAGTGGCTGGCCCCGAATAGTTCCAGCTGCCTTTATTTATACATCAAAAATAAGCATGTTTTTCTATACTAACAGACACATTTTTCCCATCCTCTAATGTTAACCTCTATCAAAAACAAATATGTCAAATATGTTTTTTTTCCAACGTTTACATCAAAACATCTTTAAACCAAAACAACACTTACCATTTTGCTAGCTTGGCCAAACATCAAGCTAGGTATATCCTGTCTTTACAAAACTAAAATGTGATAAACATAGGCACACATTTTCAAGAACAACAATATTGTTCAGAACTTAACAATGCATATTTACAGAAATAAGGGTGATCTGCCTCTGATCCTGTCAGCACTGAATCAGGACAGCTCCCAGGGTCTGGAGTGACAGCTGGCATCCCCAGAAAAGAAACTTGAGAATCATCAGTCCCCAAAGAATTTTAGGGGAAAGTTTTTGAGAAAAAATGGGGTTCCCAGGAATGATCACATCTGTTCCGTGCCTGACTGACTAAATGACACTAAAACTTCCAAGAGAATCATCAGTATTACAAGAGAGAAGAGAGCATGCAGGCCACATGGTCCAACGGTATTCTATGCTATCCTGAAGTTCACTGATCCTTGACAAGTGAGACTGTCTCCATGGCCTTTGCCTCATCTGGAGACCTGTTGGATAAGCACTTATACACTGGTCTGAAACTAGGCTGCATAGCCCCCAACACTTTCCTGTCCATCTCAGCACCTTTTAAAAAAATGTTTGTTTATTATGTATACAGTGTTCTGCCTGCACTCAGGAAGAGGGCGCCAGATCTCATTACAGATGGTTGTGAGCCACCATGTGGTTGCTGGGAACTGAACTCAGGACCTCAGCCAGTGCCCTTAACCGCTGAGCTGTCTCTCCAGCCCCATCTTAGCACTTTGTATTTGTCATCTCTCCTGCATGTTCCCCTCAGCACTGCTCTTTCTATTAGAGTTGTCTATGCTCTGTTTTGGTCTCTTTCTCTATGAGAGAGAGAGAGAGAGAGAGAGAGAGAGAGAGAGAGAGAGCGGGCTCTGGCAGAGAGATCCATGATAGTAGAGATACTTGCCAGCTTTACTCGCCACTTTGCCCCACACTGGGGATAGTACCTGTCACTTGAGCTGTTGAATGACAAAACAAACGAGTGAATGAGTGCATGGTGGTGGGTGTCCTTCTTCACATCCAGAACAGGACCTGGAGGTGGTGTGAGTTACGGGCTTAGAGATGGGTAAGCCAAACAACAACATGGGCTTATACTTGTTGAATAGTTAAACATAGTCATTGTGTTAACAAAATATTGTAAAAACAAGGGCCAAAGAGATGGGGAAAGAAATGGGAAAGAGATGGGAAAGGTGCTTGCCACCAAGCCTGACAACTTGAGTTAGATCCCATACAGTGGATGTCGAGAACGGATTCCTGCAAGCTGTCTTCTAACCGCCACATGAGTGCCATGACACGTATGGGCACACACACACCCACACACCCACCCACACAGGAATGCAGTCTAAGATAATAAAAGTAGATTGTAGCGCGTACATTAAACTACTGACAGTGTTTACTGTGGTCACCGAGAATCAGGTACTGTGTATAATCGCATGCACTGTACTTTCCTGTGACTGCCAGCACAGTGTCACCACAAATGTGCAAAACTATCTCTAGAAGCTCATTAATTGACAGGGCCACCATCCTGAATGTGGCCCATGGTTGACTGGAACCTCGCTGTATGTTGTGTGATTGTATCTCTATCTGATTTATTCATAAAACCCCTGAATGATACTGTTTTGTTGTTTTGATGCTGAGGCTTGACCTAATGCATGGTGCATGATAGGACTTGACCACTGAGCAGTGCCCCAGCTTCTGAACTGTTTTTTTTTTTTTTTGTGTGTGTGTGTGTGTCTGTGTGCGCGCATGCATGTGTGTGTTTTGTTTTGTTGGGTTTTTGTTTGTTGGCTTCTAACAACTGCTCTTCTCCAAATGCATCTCATTGACATGCCACTTTGAAAGAAACAAAAAGCATTCCATGTCCGAGTTGTGTTTTAAGATGTATTGTCACAATTTATTCAAAAGCAACTCTACAGGCAGGTATTATTCTTTTGTTTATTTACTTTTATAGAAGTTTAAAAAAAAAGACCTGGAGATCCTCTGGGCTCAGCTACAGTTTTAGAAAGCAGAATTTATGAATAATTTATGGATTCTTCTCTGAAAATTAAAGAATGAAAGTGCCCACTATGAAGTATTGAAATAATTGAAAATAACAGAGCTATTATAGGCTTTTTGTGTGTGTGTGTGTGTGTGTGTGTGTGTGTGTGTGTGTGTGTTTGTGATGGAGAATTGTGTTTAACATATACTTTTCAGAATTCTGTTTGAATTAAATTTTGAGAGGGGCTTGCAGGTAGATGCTCTTGTATCTAATTGCTGACATACTGCTTCTTTGATACAAGGAATGCATATTCAACCTCCTAAACCTCTTCCATATTGAAGAATTTAGAATGGCTTGTGGTCTCTGTGTTGTGAGGAGACTGAACTCTAGGTCATTGTAACTTTGGGATTTATAATTTGAATGGAAACTATGCTCCTTGAAACAAAGTCAGGAACCCTCTGAAGTTAGCTACAGTGGAAAAAGGCAGAATGGAGAGACTTACTGCAGTGAGCGACAAGTAAGTGTTGGTGTTCCTAATTGGGCTGGGGTCACTGCCAAGAAAGAAATAGGTACCAACCCTGAAAATCCGACTCTTGGGGAGTTAACCATTTGCAGGCTGTATTGGGTTCTGTCTAAATCTCAGGCTGCAGAGACGGGAGTTACTCAGTGGAGTGCCCAGATTGCCCTTCGGCTGTCTTTACGGTGCTTTCTCTTAGCACTTACTTGCTGGCATTCTTGCTAGAGGGCCTTTTCCTGTATTTATAGTTATAGACTTAATATAAAAATTGGTTGTGTGAGAGAGAAACATTTGTGGGTGGCAACAGAGGCCCAAAGACTGTTGTATCCTCTGGAGCTGGAGGTACCAGTGATTTCGGGATGAGCAACCAATGCTCTTAACCGAGCACCACCTCACCAGCCCCGAGAGTTGTTTTTGAAAGTACGTGTGAGAGTGGGCACAGATTTCTAAAATGATCCTGTCAGTGCTGAGTCTACACGGGAGGCTGTGTGTGTTGCTACGAGTGTGGGTTTTGTTTGATTTTGGTTCTGCTTTTTTCCTTCTGTTCTTGAGCAGCTTCTGTGGAGTTCTTGTCTTCTAAAGCACAGTGACTTTTCTTTTTATCTATCTATCTATCTATCTATCTATCTATCTATCTATCTATCTATTTAGTTATTTTTCTGTTATCAGCTTGATACAGTATAAATTCTTATCCTAATAGTGATAGTGAAATGTTTCATTGAGTCTTTTCAATCAAACCTTTAAGACTTGATCAAAGGTTTGGTTTTGTTATTCATTTTTGGTTTTGTGTTTTTGAGACAAGTTCTCTCTATGTAGCCCTGCTGTCTGGGAACTTACTACATAGACCAGGCTGGCCTTGAACTCAAAGTTGCAGAGATCTCTCTGCCTCTGCCTCCTGGGAGCTGGGGTTAAAGGCATGAGCCACCACACCTGGCTTGACCAAGGTAGTTTTGCTCCATCATGATGATAGTTTTCTTCTTGGTTATGGGAGATCTGTTCCCACCTTTTCCCCCAGCATGCTCTTGAGTAGGGAGAAGTGAGAAATATTTAGATAGAATAAAAAGGGGGAGAGACAGACAGAACCATAGGACAGCCTCAGGAGGGCCTGGGTCAAAACCCACCTGTCCCTTCTGTCTCTGCTATAGGGCTTTTAAAGGAACACCAAGGGGTGGAGCAAAAGACCTCCCCTTCGCTAGATCAAAGCATACCGCACGGCACAGCCAAGTGCAGACCCTTCCAAATACCTGGTAACCACGCACATGGCCAATCCATCCTCTTATGCAGCCCTGCTGTGTAAAGCAAGCTCAGATCTCACTAGGAAACCTATGTGGACCCCAACACTTGGTGAGAAAAGTAAAGGAGATGACTTCTAAGGAATGGTCTGAGACCCTTGGTCCCAAGAAGAGTGTCTGGTGCATAGTAAATGCTCAAAAATGTGTTGACTAAATAAAACCTCAAATAAGAACATTCAATAGGAGGAAAGGAATACTCATACTATAAGATGACTATACACACAGACCAGGAAGCACGTTTATCCTGGTGTGCAGTTAGTGCTAAGTCTGAGCCCAGTGCCCTGGGAAGGTCTCTCAGTGGCTCTCCTCTGCCCTTTGGGCAAACACTTAGCTCTGGAGTTTGAGGAAGTGTGTGGGTCTGCTCTGTCCTTACTGTGCCAGCCCTCTCTTTATCTCCTCCTTCTTTCCTCGCTCCCACATGCGCATGCTGTTGACTGCAGCTGCATTGAATGCCGTCCGGGTACTCAGTGCTCTGGCCATCCACCTGGGGCCTTCCACACTGCTTCTTCCTTTGTGCTCCTTTATATTTGCTTTCAGTAAATAGTGCCTTCTGTTTCCATCCATCCATATCTATCTATCTGCTCATCTATCTATCTGCTCATCTATCTATCTATCTATCTATCTATCTATCTATCTATCTGCTCATCTATCTATCTATCTATCTATCTATCTATCTATCTATCTATCTAGGATCTCACTATGTAGACTAGGCAGGTCTTACAGTGACCTTTTTGCTTCCAAAGTGTTGGGGTTAATGGCAGATGGTCTCATACTGGATGACATTACAATCACTATTTTATAGTGACCAGACTTTAGATGCTTATTAGAGAAACTCTATACCTAACCTTTCCATTCTTGTATGCTATCAAACCATAGTGCAGAGCCCATAAGATATTGGTGGCAGACTATGACCACCCATGGGCCCAGGATGGTAATATTCAATTAAAGACAGAGTGCTTATATTCTTAATGTTTCATTGCTACTTTTATTACAAAATGTACTAAGATAATTTCCTGTTAGTGACAAGTATTATAAATATAAAATAGGAAGCGGGATTTGGAACAGGGTCACATTTGTGGGGGTTTAGGGAGAAAACCATTTATCTGTACCTAGAACATTATACTGTAGGTTCTTAATAAATATTGGAGCCAGGCCTAGTAGAGGTGTCCTCTATTCCCAGATACTCATGAGACTGCAAATGGTAAGACCTGCCTGTGCTACCGAGTGAATTCAGGGCTAGCCTAGGCCACTTAGTGAGACCCTGTCTAAAAGGAAAAAGTCAGAAGAGGTATAGGGATGTAGCCCAGTGGCAGAGGGCAGCTTCCCATTCAGTCCTCAGATCCATTTGGCACTGGAAATTCCAAGTGATTCTTCAACAGTGCAGTCGGTTGTTAAAGACCCTTCTGTTGCCCTTAGAGGAAGTCAGCCATCTCTGACATGAGCTGCCAGGCCTGGACTGACTTAATATTTGCTTAGGAGGGGTCAAAGTGGATCTGCTGGCTGCATCCACACTTCTTTCTTCTCCGTGAAAGGACTTGTCGGGCCCCTCTCCCCAGCCACTCTAGCTCCATCTACTGGAATTCCATTCTGTCTGGCTATTCCTCCCCACACGGCTTCTCCTGGACCACATCCTCAGCTTCCTTCTGCCCTTTCCCCCTCACTGAGACCACTGTTTTGTCCTCCCCGGGCTGCTGTTTGTCACCAGAAGGAATATGCCCTCTCCCGGTTCTCGCTCCAGAGGTAGAGCTGCTCCAGAACATTCTGCTGCAGGGAGTGCTGAGATTTTGGAAGAACGACGAAGGAGAGACTGGTTTCCCGTTTCAAGGGTCTACTTCATGTCTCCTACATTGTAATTCCTTCCCTTTTATTGAGATCAAGGCTGAAGGGTATGTGTCTTAAAGCTGAATTGTTTAAAACAGCAGTCAAGAGTAAAGATGACTACTGAAGTCTGAGGGACTTATTTAGCTCATCAGGCTCACACAGATGGAAGCCATTATTCTTCCCAGTAACAGCCTGTGACTCAGCTTGCTCTGTTTCAGACTAGAACTCTTGGGTCAGTTGATCAGTGCTGTTGTTGTTGTTGTGTTTCCGTTGGAGTTACTGAGGCTGGTGACCCGGATCCCGTGAGGAAGCTTAGCTTCCCTGCACACCGTGAAGAAAGCATTTCCCAGTTAGTCATAGGATGACAGCGAGCATCCACAGTGCATCAGTCTCTTAATTACTGCTTCACTTGACGGAGCAGGACTGTGACTCAACACCCAAGCACCTTGTAAAAATTAATGCTGCCGTGTTTGTATTTGATTTGGTGGTGAATATTTCCTGTTTATTTCTAGTAGACTGAATCTGACATTTCATACTTGCCAAACCAAGTCAACTTCTAAAATTCCATTAAGAGCTGAGTAATTATGGTGAATAAAGAGCCAGGAATGAATGGAAAGAGCCATATCTTCATGCAAGAAATCTCTTGAAAGATTTTAAGATGGTTTCTGTAGCAGGCTGTGATTGTTAGCTTGTAGTCTTCAAATGTGGTCACCTGTCAAAATAGTCTTAATTTTAGGAATACAAGATAGCTTATAAAAACACATTTGTATGTATCTAGCATTTTACAAACTCATATAGGCTAATTACATCTCATAGCAACACAATGGACCTTTTCATAAGACAAATATCTATGATTTTATCTTATACTTCAAAGAATGAATTGTAACAAAACTGTATTTCAGTAACTACAATGAATTAAAACTTAGGTCTGGAAAACAAGCCTTTAGAAGCAGAGGAGATGGCAGAAAAGTGCTTCATTCACATTCTACAAGTATGTGGGATATCTTTTTTTTTTTTCCAAACAGGGTTTCTCTGTGTAGTTTTGGTGCCTGTCCTGGATCTCACTCTGTAGACCAGGCTGGCCTTAAACTCACAGAGATCTGCCTGGCTCTGTCTCCCAAGTGCTGGGATTAAAGACATGTGCCACCACCGCCTGGCGGGATATTTTTTAGTTAATTCTTTGTTTCTGTCACTAGATTTGTGAAAGGGGAAATACTTTTAGTAAAATAAATAACAGCACAGGACAGTCACCCACCAGTTGATGTATTTTGGAGGCTAAATCACATTCATATGTGCATCTGGAGGACCAAAATGTGGCAGGGATCTGTCCTCAGATGCTGGCGTTCTAGCTTCTTTCCTTCACAGAATTGTATGCAGCCAAGCTCACTATATGGAGTTTACAGGGACATGGTCCAGATACCAATGTACAGACTATATAACTTGGGCAAACTAATCCTTTTGTCTGCTTTTGAAGCTCAAGGACAATTATTAGAATTTAAAAGAAAAACTCACTGAATAGACAAGCTGTCAATCTCAGTAGCTGCTTAGAGGAAGAAGTTGGCAAACAGGAAAGGGAAAGCCATGGCGTTTGAGTTAGGGGCATGAAAGTCAGCCACACAACAGAAAGCATCCACACTGTGGGGAGGAGATCTTCAGAGAAAGAGTAAGAAAGCCCACAGTACAGAAGAAGCGTACTCAGGCTCTGGCCAGCATCCAAAGGAAAGGGACAGGAAAGAAGAAAAAGGAGAAGCTATACCTTTTGAGGCAGGGATCAGAAAGGCAGGCAGACCCAACAGAATCTTGTGGTGGCCTGGGGGGACTCCAGTTAATCTTCTTAAAGAATCTGCTTCTTCATTTATGAAATGGGGTTATGATACCCTGGAGAATTGTTATTCAATGAGATAGTCATATTGCCTGTGACATAGTTCTCAATAAATGAAAATAGCAGGTGAGATTAGGTGAATTATTCAGAGGCACAGATAGCTCATTGGTACTTGGCGTTTTAGAATTGTTTTCTAATGCTCCTTAAACTATTTTTATTATGGAGAGACAAGACATGGTTTATATAGGATGTGACTCAGTACTAGAGCCCAGCTTTGCCTCTCTAAGGTCAGGGGTTCTAATCTTTATCACTTAAAAATAATTACTAAAAACAGGATGTTAGATAAGTGGTTTCACCTTGTCAGTTTTAGGAATCAGAAAATAACTAAAGGATACTTTATCTTTTCTAAGGATGCAGTGAACATAAAGTAAGAACAGGATTAGAAATGATCTCTCTAGGTGGCATGGACTATGATAGTTTGTCTTTTCATTTTTAAAAGTTTTATATATATATACATACACATACATATATAAATATATCATTTGAAAATTCAGAAAGGTAAAATATTTCTCTATATGTTCATGGTGAGAGTACAGTGCATATATCCATGGCATGCATGCAGAATCAAAGGACAACACTAAGTGTTGGCCCTTACTTTCTACCTTGTTTGAGACATGTTCTCTTGTTTGTCACTGTGTATACCAGGCTAGCTGGCTCACAGTCTTCTGGGGATTCTCTTGTCTCTACTGCCCACCATGCTACCGGGATTACAGATCTATATTATGGGGGCCCATTCTTTTCAGGGTTCACACTTCTGTGGCAGGTGTTTACCCCTGGATCAATCTCCCCATCCTTAGGAAGTGGTGTTTTTTTTTGGCAGGGGCATTTCTACAATAAAGTTGAAGTGGAAAATAATGAACATTGAGAAACAACTTGACTGTTAGTGACTAATGATGACTACAAGGGAAAGTATGCTAGTATGTAAAACAAGACAACAAGAGAATATAAAATCTTGAGACAGTTTTATCTTCTTTATATGTTTATGTAGCAATAGGAAGAAGAAGAGAGTGTGAGAAGAGAGGAGCTGAATTAAATTGCCCTTCAAGCAAGAGATTTCATAGCCAGCAGACAGGCAGCACAGCACAGTGATGGGGGTCTGTGGCAGGGGTGGCTCTTTCTCTGAGTAGAGGGGTGGTTTGTGTGTGGCACCTATGTGACAGTAGTCAGGACCCTCCTGGGTGGTGGTGGGGCATTTGGATGTGTTCTGACTTGCCTGCAGCCCTCTTGGTGTAGGGCCTGGTTATCTGGAGCACCTGTGCTTTCTACCGTGTTGATCTATTTCACTCTTCATTCTTATATTCTAGCCTGTGGAAGGCCCATGTGCCAATTTAAATGGAGAATAGTGGATATAATGGAATTAGGGACTGGAAAAGAACCCAACAGAGACTATTGAAAATAGCCAGCATCTTTCTTAGTTGACTCTTTTTGATGGTTTGCTCACCAAACTTAAAAGTTCGTCGCCTGAACATGATCTCAAGTTTTGCCATTTCCAGGCAGAGTGTACTTTAGGTAGTTGCTTGGCTTCTGTGAGACTGTAGATTGAGTTAGTGATCATGGCATAGAGCCTGAGCAAAGAATCAAAGCAATGTGTTTTATAAAGTCTAAAGTGTGTTGAAAATAGAATGTGATTAGAGTATCTGAAAATATAATTTAAAACTCTGTTTTATTTATCTTTCAGAAGTCCTTAAATTAAAGAAAGAGTTAAGTTTTAAAATTTACAAGTGTGTGTGTGTGTGTGTGTGTGTGTGTGTGTGTGTGTGTGTTTGTGTGTGTATGCCCACAGAGGCTAGGAGGGAGCTAGAGGTACAGACAGTTGTGAGCTGCCTTATAGGTGCTGGAACTGAACTTGGGTCCTATGTAAGATCAACAAATGCTCTTAACTGATGAGCCGTCTCTCCAGCCCACAGAAATCTTATGTAGTAATGGGGGGGGGGTGAAGCTGTTTCAGGCTAGACTTATTAAAAAGATGTTGGTCAGCTATTCCTGAACTTAAGAAGAAACATCTGACCAAGATGAAGTAGGTTTAAAATAGGACACAAAGGGTGTAGAGTAGGTGTAGATAAGGCCTACTAGTAATGGGCTTTCTTTGAGGTTGTAGTATCAGATCTTTCAGGGACATTCTTATGGGAAAGTGGCAGTGCAGGTCTGGCTCATAAAGTTCCAGAAGGGAAGAAGAACTCTATTGGGAACTATACTAGAGATAATTTGTGTTACTTTCTGGCCAATGAGTTAGCTATATTCTGTTTTTGCCCTGGGAATCTGAGTGAGGTTGAGTTAAAAACTAATGAAGACATTTGTTTTTGGAAGGACCTTTTAACCTAATGTCCAGGTTGTGGCATGGTTACTGTTCACTGTTCTTAGTTCTACAGCAAGAGACAGCAGGTGAACACTGTGCAGCTTGTTTGATGAAAGGAACTTGAATGAGTTTAAAGTTCCCAAGGAGACTATTGCAGAGGAACAGTTAAAGACCCGTGCCAATGACCACTGTCTTAGTTAGGGTTTCTATTGCTGTGAAGAGACACCACGACCACGGCAAATCTTATAAAGGAAAAACATATAATTGAGTTTCAGTCAGAGGTTTAGTCCATTATCATAATGGTGGGACATGGTGGTGTGCAGGCAGACATGGTGCTAGAGAAGGAGCTGATAGTTCTACTTCTTGATCTATAGGCAACAGGAAGTTAACTGAGACACTGGGCATAACTAGAGCGTAGGAGACCTCAAAGCCCACCCCCCAGAATAACACACTTCCTCCAACAAGGTCATACCTTCTAATAATGCCACTCCCTAGGAACTTATGAAGGCCAATTACATTCAAATTACCACATTCCATTCCCTGGCTCCCATAAGCTTGTAACAATATCATAATGCAAAGTTCATTTAGTCTAATGTCAAAATTTCCAATAGTCTATCAGTCTTAGGAATGTTTAAAAGTCCAAAGCTCAAGGTCTCTTCTGAGATTCATGCAATCTCTTAACTGTAATCCTCTATAAAATCAAAATAAAAAAGCCAATCACATAATTTCAACACAAAATGGCACAGGATATACACTACCATTTCAAAACACAGGGAAGGAAGCATAGTGAGGAAATACTGGACCAAAGCAAGACCGAAAACCAGCTGGGCAAACTCCAAACTCTGCCTCTCCATGTCTGATGTCAAAATGCAACACACTTCTTTCTCTTGATCTGGTTCCACTTCCTGTTAGCAGCTCTCCTCAGCAGATATCCCATACCTCTGGCATCAACAACATCTTGGGGTCTTCAAGACAATCCAGGCTTCAACTTCACAGCTTCATTTAATGGCCTCTCTGGACCTCCACGCAGGGAACCCCTGCCACATACCTGGCCTTAGTTGTGGAGGGAGATTCCATAACTCTGACTCTTCTTCTATCTTTGACTCTAAAAGCAGAACCATGTGACTGAAGTTGTCAAGTTCTACTGCTTGCTGGAGCTGGAACATGGACCCCTTGTTCAATTTCATCATCATCAACTTTCTGTTTTCAGTAGTTTCCTTTACTGCCTAAGCTTGGCTCTCTTGGAACTTGCTCTGTAGACCAGACTGGCTTCAAACTCAAGAGATCCACCTGCCTCTGCCTCTGCCTCTGGAGTGCTAGGATTAAAGACGTGCACCACCACACCCAGCTCTAAGCTTTTCTTTAATTCCTTTTCACAAGTTGCAAACTTAGCTGGGTGGGATCTTGCTCTGACATCACCATTCTCTTTATTCCATTTCTTAATGTGTTTTATCTTCTTGAACACAGGACTTAACTCCATTCCACCTCCTGGTGTTCCCTTTCTCCTCAAATTGTACATTTTTGTATTTTTATTTGCCCAGCTTCCTCCTGTTCATTATAAATCTTCATTAGAGTGAACACTAGTAACCACATAACAGAGTCAATACTAGGCTGTTTTAAGATTTCTTCTGCCAAAGGAATTAATCCAGAGCTCTTCACTTTAGCCTCAGGCAGACTTTTCAGACAAGGGCAAAAAGCAGCCACATTTTTCCAAATATCACAAGAACAATCTCTAAGCCACATTATTAATAATATTCTCCACTGAAACCTCTTTAGTCAGGCCCCCACGGTTCAAATAACTTTTAGCACTACTGTCTTCCATGTTCCTACCATTATGGCTCATTAAGCAGTGCCTAAAGCATTCCACTGCTTTCCTAACCCAAACTGCTAAAGTCCATATTACTCTAAATAAAAACATGTTCTAGCCTATCACAGTAATATCCCAGTCCCTGGTACCAACTTCTGTCTTAGTTAGGGTTTCTATTGCTGTGAAGAGACACCATGACCATGGGAACTCTATAAAAGGTAAACATTTAATTGGTTGGCTTACAGTTCAGAGGTTTAGTCCTTTATCATCCTGGTGTGACATGGTGGTATGCAGGTAAATATGAGGCTGGAGAAGGAGCTGAGAATTCTACATCTTGGTCTGCAGGCAACAGGAAGTGAACTGAGACACTGGGAGTGGCTTGAGCATATGTGAGATCTCAAACCTGCCTCCACAGTGACACACTTCGTCCAACAAGGGCATACCTACTCCAACAAAGCCACACATCCTAATAGTACTACTCCCTAAGAGCTTATAGGGGCTAATTACATTCAAACTACCATCTACTGCACAAAACCCTTAACTGATAAGGTCTGAGAGCTGTGCTAATCTATGCTTATAAAAAATGAATTTAGAGGTTAGTTTGATACTATGTCCATTTAGCAAACTAATAGTAGTGAGTTCCCCTCTGCGGCCTTGAGTTCCCAGTTCTTCACCAGGTTTATAGTCCCAGGCATGTGCTTCCTCGGGTGAAGCAGGCCTCCATGGCATTCTTGCCGTTATTGCACCCATGTTCATATCTTGCCACACCCATCATTACTGTAACTCCCGGGTCACAGCTGGGGAAGACTGTTGAGTATTCTCTGCCCCACCCCCAGAAGTCTGCAGAACACCATCTAATACTACAGATGCTAGACCACAGGGAGGAAGGAAAGTTCCTGACTGATGACAACTTGATTTCTCCATATTTCCAAGTTAAGCTTCTAGAGCACATAGAATTCATTAATGCTGTAATAGAAGTGTATGTGTGGGACGGGTGGCTATTGGACTGTATCTTTACCTCACAGCAGAATTTGGTAGTGTCATCACTACATGGTTGTAGCACGGATCTTAAAAGTTCTTATTAATAAAAAGCAAACCTGGAGCCAGGTACTGGGGTGAACGCTGGAAGATCAGAGAGACAGAACAGGCCACAGCTACCTCACCTCTCCAGTTCCTCAGCTGATGCTGTTTCCTCAGACTGGAAGCCTCTGAGTCCTCATCCAGAATGAATCTCAGCTGAACTGCTGCTCAAAAGCCTAAAAGCTTAACCAGCTCTAGTTCCTGGTCCTCATGCCTTATATACCTTTCTGCCGTCACTTCCTGGGATTAAAGGCGTGAGTCACCATTCCTGGCTGTTTCCAATGTGGCTTTAAACTCACAGAGATCCGCATGGATCTCTGCCTCGCAAGTGATAGGATTAAAGGTGTGAGTGCCACCATTTTCTGGCCTTTATGTCTGTCTAGTGGCTGTTCTGTTCTCTGACCCCAGATAAATTTATTAGGGTACACTATGTATTGGGGAGCACAGTATCACCGCACATGGTGGTGGTTTTCAGGCACACAAGCAAGGCATACAGGGTCATAGCGGCTTTTTCCCAAACTCATAGAAAGCTGCTGGGGCCAGTCAGTGTCTAATAGGACAGGATTCCCTGCAAGGAGGTCCTAAGAGGCCATTACATAAAACTGTGATGGGGAAGCCTAAGCTACTGTGGAGACCCCTGGATGTTGGAGGTTCCAGGACTATGAACCATACACCGAGGAATAGAAGGGAGCCAGTCCATGAGAGGAGCCATATGTGTTGTGGGCTTTATTATAAGCAGCAAAGCAAGAGGGGTGGGGCTGCTCCAGTCCACTGGAGTCCAGAGGATACTACTACCGAAAGCCCCAGATGTTAGATCCAGAGGATGTATGGAGGGTATGGTGTTTTCTCTGCTGGCTTTGGCTTTACATAGGTTTACTATTTTCTTGCTATAACTCCATTCTTCCCCTTTGGAATGTGCCATTGTATAATAGAAATATGTAACTTGTTTTTGATTTTGTGTGATCTTACTTTGCCTTGAGTCTCAGGAAACTTTGGACTTGGGGCATTTGAACAATATTAGAGCTGTAGACATTTGAAAGACTTTTTACAGATTAACTGAATGTATTGTGCATTATAAAATGTTCATGGATATTTGAGGACCAGGAGTGGGATGCTAAAGTTTAAAAGTGATATATTTGGGGACTGACTTGATAAGAAGTGAATCTTTGATGCTTAATCTTGATTCTCAACTTGCGATTTAGAATCATACCCAGGGATGTGTCTGTGTTTCAGGCAAGTTTAATGTAGGAGGGAAGAAACATCTGAATGTGAGTGGCAGTTTCCCGTGGGCTAGGTTCCAGACTGAAAAAAGAGACAGTGAACTGAGGCTGAATATCCAAGTCTCTGTTTCCTGTTGCACGAATCCTAAATGGTCTTATAATAAAAACCCGGAACCAGATATCAGGGTGAAAGCTGAAAGGTCAGAGAAGCAGAGCAAGCCACAGCTACCACCTCTTACCTCACCAACTCCTCAGCCTGAAAAGAGTGAATTCCTGTCTCCTCCCGCCTTATATTCCTTTCTCTGCCCAGTCATATCACTTCCTGTCTCAAACTTCCTAGTGCTGGGATTAAAGGTGTGTGCCACCGCTGCCTGGCTCTGTTTCTCTTTTAGACTGGTTTAATCTTCTGTAGCCCAGTGTGGCCTTGAACTCACAGAAATCCAGACAGACTCCTCCTCTGCCTCTGCCTCCTGAGTGCTAGGATTAAAAGTGTGTGCTACCACTGCCTGACCTCATTGGCTAACTCTGTGGCTTGGTCTGTCCTCTGATCTTCAGGAAAGCTTTATTTCCTAGATTACAAACAATATATTACCACATTTCCCCTTTTTTGTCTAAAAATAATAAAAGAAGGTTATAACTAATATAAGAAAAACTATATACAATAAGTATAATAACTATATATATTATATACAGGCAATAGTTACATCACAATATCTAGTTCATTAATATTTGACAAATTCAGAGAAAATACTCCATTATTTATTTTATTTTGTTGAGTTATAACTTCTTCCTTTGGCTACATTTAGAGCTTATGTTTCTTATTTATAGTAGAAATTATTCTCTCAGCCCCTATCCTCCAAGATAGGATTATATTTGCATAGAATCTATTTATTCATCAATCATGACTCATATCACATTTTTGTAAAGTTTTTACTTATGTATTATAAATATGTATGTTTCCAGATTTTAAGTCATTGAAAGTTTATTTTATATGTATGCCAGCCACATATAGGGCATGCCATGTAATTTGCCCATTCCTTTATTTAAACTTAAGGATAATAGATGCAGAGTTCTGTTAGGGTCTTTTAGAGGAGCACAAAGACTGAGTGTATAATTATAAAAAGGGCTTAGACACTTGCAGACTGAGAATCCCACAATAGCTGTGAGCAGCTGGATAGCTAGAGGTTGCTGCTCTGTTGAAGAAGCTGGATGCCTCAGACAAGGTAGGGGATCAGTGAGGGGCAAGGTCTAGCCCGAGGCTTAGGATGGAGGCCTGGAAGCTTCTTGTAAGTCTCTGATGTGAGTGTGCATTCAAAAGCTGAACATAGAGTCTTGTGCAGTGGCGTCAGCGACAGAATGCCCACACTTAAGAGTCAATGTTCCTTCCATTCAGGTCAAGTCTTCCCTGCTCAGTTCACTGACTCTTTGGAAACATCCTCACAGATATTGAAAAATGTGCTTTACTGATTTTCTATGTATCACTCAGTCTGTCAAGTTGTAGCCAGGATAACCATCAGAGGAGTTATAGTTTTGAGTGTTTAAAGCTGTTACTTCACTATGGAAAAGTGGTGATAATAAGACCTCCTCTATTGAGAGGTTAGTGTCTGAGTTAGTGGGGCTTTAAGTGGAGATAGGACAGAAGTCATCCTTGTTTCCTTTCTATGGAGTTTTGAAAACGTTACTACAAATGTGTATACTTGTCTTTGTGGCAGTGGTCTTCCGGAAAGAACACTGCACTCATTTATAATGGGGACACAGCATGGCGGATGAGACAGAGAGCTACTGGGAAGTGAACCCAGATGAGACCCTGCATAATGCAGTGCTTGGGGCTGCTATCAACAGATAATTGTAAAGGCTTCCATAAGTGCCATCCTTCCAACTGAAGGCCTGGAGTGGAATACTTCAGGCCTGCTCCTGAGTGCAAGCCCTCATTCTTATTCAGTAGCAAGTCTGCTGATTAGGAAGTCTATTGAGAAGCCGTACAAGAATCCTCATTGAGGATTTCTCTGTGCTTCTCAGGCTCAAGTTGACACAGTGCTTGTAACTATTGATAATCTGTTTTTAGCCTTACATTTAATTTTGGCTTATATGACATTCATGTTTCTTTACCAATGAATTGCACTGTGAACTACTTTCAATTAAAAAATCTCAAAAAAATATCTAACATGTAATTTTCTTGTATTTTCATGGAACACTGTAGCCTTTCTTCTCCCTTATGTCTTGGTTTTGTTGTCCCCTTAATTCCTCAATATTCTGCCCATTATATGAATGAGCTATTCTGTATCGAGTTAATCCTTACCAGTGGGAATGCCTGTATCAGGGCTTGTAAGGAAATGATGGCATTTCCCTTTTCTTCCAGCCCTTCCCAGTTCCCAACAGGAATGTGTTCTAAGCTGGCTTGTGCTTCCTCTGTAGTGACGTCTCAGCCAAGGCCCTGTGGGAAGCATTACTGAACACCAAACACAAGGAGGCCGTGATGGAAGTTCGGAGACATCTAGTGGAAGCAGCCAGCAGAGAAAACCTGCCCATCAAGATGAGTATGGGTAAGCCTCTCTGTGCCCTTCTAGGGGAGCCATGGCAGGCTCTGAGGAAACTTCCCTAACCTTCTCCTGAACTGTGGCCAATCTAGCCAAAATGGAATTTAGATAGAAGCATTGACTATTTTATTTTGTGAACTATTGACGAAGAGAAGGAATATGTGCACGCTGTTCCTGGGGCTCAGCAGTAACTACTTTTCTAAGTTTTAACTTGAAAACTCCAGGAGAGTCTTTGAATATATGGACTAATTCTTTCACTCTCCTAATTGATGTAGAACTGTAAAAATTGCTCTGAACCACTGTTAGCTAATTCTATTTTATACCTACTTTTCTTCCCCCCACCTTATGATGGGTGAATGGGCTTTCATCAATTTTGAATCAATGATTGACTAGCAATTGACTCGGCAGACTGGCTGTCCTGTCCCTTGTCCTCAGTGATCACCCTGCTAATTGTCCGCTCAGTGATGGCTGAGCTTTGTTCCCTGGGAAAATACAGTGCTCCTTTTCCCCCTCATTTTTGTCCCCACTTAACTTTCTGCTCTGTCATTCTTTGTCTTTTCCCTTGCTCTAAGATCTCCCACTGAGGCTGGAGCTAGGCTGGTGGTCAGCAAGTGCCAGCAACCTCTCTTCCTCTGTCCCTACGGCGGGGGGTTATAGAGGGACATGGTCATGCCGAAGTTGGTTTGTGTGTTTTGTTTTTTTTTTTCTTTCTTTTTTGTGTATGTTTTGAGATATGGTTTCTCTGTGTAGCCTTGGATGTCCTAAAACTCACTGTGTAGACCAGGCTGGTCTCAAACTCAGAGACTTACCTGCCTCTGCCTTCTGAGTGCTGGGAATAAAGGTGTGTGTTGGCTCATGGCAGGTTTTTTTTAAAAATTTTTATTTTCCATGGGTGCTGAGATCTGAATTCAGGTCCTCCTGCTTGCACAGCTTACCCCACTGAGTCATTTCTCAGGCTCTACCCTGCTTTTACATTTTTGTTTTTTAAAATATGATGAGGACTGGAGAGATGGCTCAGAGGTTAAGTGCACCAGCAGCTCTTCCAGAGGTCCTGAGTTCAATACCCAGCAACCACATGGTGGCTCACAACCATCTGTAATGAGATCTGGTGCCCTCTTCTGGCATGTAGGAATATATGCAGACAGAGCACTATATACATAATAAATAAATAAATCTTGAAAAAATAATATGATAATGATTTAAAATATAGAAATATTTGAATGTGGATATTAAATCTGGCTAATAGGTAGAATTTACTTCTAGAGATGTGAAAATGTATTCCTCTTTTAATGATAAAGTTTCTTTCTCTCTTGTAATGTGCTCTCTGGTAACTAGTATTAGTATGTCCTAATGGATAGGAATGAGAGTTGGTCTGAGTGTCAGCTTGACGGGATCCAGAGTCACCATGGAAATAGCCTCTGGCATGTCTGTGAGGGAATCGCTAGGTTAAGTCAGTTGAGGTGGGATGACCGGTCCTAGTGTGGGTAATTCCATCCCTGGGGCTGGGGCCCTAGACTGGATAGAAAGGAGAATGCAGGCTGGGGCCTTCATTGCCTTCTGCTTCCTGACTGCAGATTCATGGTGGACTGCACCCTGAAACTGTGAGCTGAAACGATCCCTTCTTTAAGTTGTTTCTGTCAGGCATTTAGTTGTAGTGAATAAGAAACTAACACAATGCAGAAGCAGAAGTTCATTGTCTAAGTTCTTGATTTACTATGGGTACAAATATCAAATATCAAGATGAAATAGAACAAATTTTGAAAGTAGAATGTAAATGAAGCTAGGAGGAAATGAATTAGATACCACAGCATGAGAATACAATCCTAACTTACAGTGTGTTTGGTGGCTGTAGATAACAGCTTCTAGGAATGTAAGGATGACATGGAAAGTGAGCCCAGCTGATGTTTACTGAGCACCTAAAAGATGTCTGGTCTTCTCCTTAGTGGGCCATCTTATTGAATCGTTATAGTTCTTGTAGATGTTAGCAACGAGTTGTTTTGTGTAACCATTGTTTTTCACACAGGAACCAAAACATTCGCCTCCAGTTGCCCCGTCTCTGAGGACTAGGGCTGGACTTCGGATGTGGACATCTGATGTCAGAGAAGATGCACTTATTCATAGGATGCGCTAACTCTCTGTAGACAATGCAGAACCCGTTTTGAGTAGAAGTTGCTACTTTGAAACCATTCTGGTGTTTGACTATTAATTCCAGCCCTTGCCTTCCTTCTTTTCTATCTTGTCTCTTCTCCCCACTTTCTTTTATCCTCTCTCTTTTTAACGTATGTATTGTGTGGTATGTGTATATGTATGTGCATGCATGTTTGACTGTACATGAGCACATGTATTTATAGGTATGATGCATATGAAGACGTGAGGTTGACATCGTTGGGTATGCTTCATAACTTCCCACATTATTTACAAAGTCAGGTTGTCCAGGGATCTCTTACCTTCCCTCCCTAGCCCCCCAAGTGGCTGGCTCTGGACAGAATCCTCCTTCCTTAGCTTCCCCAGTGCTGGGACACACCACCATGCTGGGCTCCTTGCCTCGATTTTCTTTCTGCAACCCTTGTGTGATACTATCAAGTGTGTGTAGTTTGGAGTTCCTTACTCATAAGTACAGTGACACAGTACTAATTCATATTGTGAACTAAGAAGAGCCAGAGTGCACAGACGATCTGGATGACGACTTATACTGTGTTAAGATAAACCTTATGATGATATCACAGAGCATAAATCAATTTTTATAGCTCAACACTGGACTCTTTAAAAATCAATAAACTTTACTTTTCTAAAGAGCTCTATTTTTGAAAAATATCCAAAGCCAGAAATTAAAAAAAACAAAACCCATGAGTAACTCCATGAAGAATTCAAATTTAAATGTTTGATTTTTTCCTATCAACTCCCCCTATCCAAAAAGATAAAATGGGTTTCTTTATCCCTAAACTCCAGACAAGGGAGGTGGGGGTTGAGGGGAGGAAAGAAAGGGTCGATTGTTAGCAGAGTCAGCTCATGCTCTATCCCCGTGCCAACTCCAGTTAGTTAAAGATAACAGCGTGGCTACCCACTTCTGCTGTGTGTCACTAGCCGTAATTTCTTGTGGGTCTCGTTCCCATGGACAGATCCGTAGCCACGAGAAGTAAGAAAAAGAATTGGGAGTTTTAAATACACCAAGACATCAGTATCTGAACGCTGCCTATCATCCAGCTTGTCATGAAACAGTCACATTCTGGTGTCTCAAATGCCTGGGCTGGGGAAAGCAGTCAGGACTTCAAAATGTACACTGAACTCCTAGGACTCTCCAGCCCTCTGCTGTGAGTTTCCCTAAAGTATGAATTGTCTGCCTGTAACTGAGGCTTCTGGGGTTTTTGAGACATTAAACAGATTTTGATTCTAGACTGAGGATCCGCTTGTGTTTAAATTTATGAGAGGGTTTTTCCTGCTGGAAACCTCAGATCTTCACTATAAAACCCCTCAGCATTATGAGCACCAATAGAAATAAACTTGGTTCTCTTAAATGATAAAAGTAATTGCTAAAACAAAGACAAAACTTCGTTTTATCATTGTATATCTAAACATCTGTCATCTTACTGAGAGTTTGTTATTAAATTGTCAGTTAAGTAGATATGTTCCAGAAAGTGATTTTTAAAACACTGGAACAGGAATTGTATTTTTCCCACTGACTTTCATAAAAAGAAAAATGTATTCTGAAAGTCAAGAAACAAATAGACCCCAAGAAATGCATTTGTTTCCACCCCCAAAAGCCAAGCAGAGAAGACAGGAATAGAAATTCCCCACTCAGGTTCTGCTCTGTTCCCAGCACACCCTCTCTGGAGTTCCATTGTGCTGAGGGTCTTCGAAGCTTGACCTTTGCTCCCTGCAGAAGGGACAGTCTCTGTTGTGGCAGGAATGCCCCGCTAGAGCTGAAGTGAAACATTATTGTCCTTTCCTTTAGCTGCATGTCTTGAAAGAGTGCTCTATGCTTGAGACCTCTATTATCTCAGTGCTTTGTTTTAAATACAAGAAAGCATTTCGTCGGGGGCTTGCTTACAGTTTCAGAGCGTGAGTCTATGATCATCAGGGCCAGGAGCATGGAAGCAGACGGGCAGGCGTATTTCAGTGTTTCTTAGTCAAGTGCAGACTGGATACTGATACCTTTGCACTGAAGTTTTCCCCAGACCACTAACTGTGCGGACAGTTTCCTCAGTTCTTATCCTTTGCAGCATCCTTGTCTGCTTTACGGGACACTGTGTTTTCTGTAACTGTAGTTTCTCCAGATTGTGAAGAACACAAAGTCAGTTATATCTGAGAGGGGTCACACTTGTGTGGTTTATTAGCCCAGTTTCAGTTTATCCATAAAACTGGGGCAAAGGTCTGTTCGCTGGAGTTTGAGAATGAAACCTCTGAGCAGCATGAGAGGACTCTGCTTCCTGGGTTTGGTCCTTGAGCTCACCGTGTTTGGGCTGGGTACCAGCTGTGTTTTTGTCGCATTTATGATGCTTTTTTAATTAGGAAGAATTTTGTGACAAAGAGGAGACAGAGAGACAGAGAGAGAGACAGAGAGACACAGAGAGAGGGTGTGAGTGAGTGTGTGTGTGTGTGTGTGTGTGTGTGTGTGTGAAGGAGATAAAGAAAGAGCAGGAGAAAGGGAGAGCAAAGCCAAAAGGGAAAAAGAGGGGGATTGGCAAAGGCTGCAAAAGGAGAGATTAAACACTAGTCAAGACCAATACACCATGTAATAAGAGTAATTTACAAAATATGGGAAAATCTAGGCATGTCCTGAGCCACATATACTGATTAGCTCTCACATTGTCTTTATGTTTTACTTGTTACTAATTTTTGGAAAGGGCAAGAAAATTTGCTTTTACTGACTAGCTATTAAATTTTTTCATAGTTTGGTTATTCAGTGCTCTTAATAATCATGTGAGTTTGCCATCTGTTTTCATACCCATTTCACAGATCACGAAAACTGAGACCTAGGAAAGTTGAGTTTCTTTTGCAGGACTCCTATGCTGTTATGCTATTGTCTCTCCTAATAGGGCTCCACTTCTGTTTCATGCTGTGGGTGCTGGGACTCAGCAGAGCACACTTTTCTTTCGTCTGGCTCCCTGACAGGCTGTGCCGATAAGGAGTACTGAGGGAGACTGGGGTTGGAGGATAAGGAAAGTATTTGCTCCTTCTTGTGTGCTTGCGTCCTGGAAGTACCACCACCACCCGGCTGATGCTCCCCGGGGCCACAGTTGCAGTTCATCCAACACCTAGAGAAGCAGCTTTATGCTTTCCACTCCTGAGAGGGACCAGCCAGCTGAGGAAGGCTCCATTCTCAGGGCTCTAAATTCAACCCATAGGTCTCTTTAGTTTTGTTTTCTCCACCAAGGTGTTGGCAACTGCATCTTCCCATGATGCCCTTAGGTTCCTTTTATTCTTTTACTTGGCCAGTTAACAACTGTATGCGTTCAATTTCTGTGTTCAAATAGCTTGATATGCTTTCTGTCTACTGCATTGCTTCTCAGCCTCCCTAATGCTGGGACCCTTGAATACACTTCCCCGTGCTGTGGTGACCCCCAACTATAAAGTTATTTTCATTGCTACTTCATAACTATCATTTTGCTACAGTTATGAATCATAATGTAAATATCTGACATGCAACCCCTGTGGGAAAGGGGGTTGCGACCCATAGGGTGAGAACCATTGGTCTACTGGCTGGGCCGGGACACTGTCCCGTACAAATTAAGTGAAGATACAAGCCTGGGTCTGTGTGACTTCCTTCTCAAGCCCCCTTCTAGAGAGAGGAGTCCAGAGGGTGTCTACACTGCTTCAAGTGCAGCCATGATTGTGTCATGCCCCTGCTCAAAGCCCTCCAAGGGGTCCACATGGCCTCGAGAAGCTGCCCGGACCTAGGGCATGAGACTTCCGAACAGCTCTCTGCCTTCAGGCCCTGGGGTGCACCTTTACCCTTTACCCTCTGCTCCTCAATAAGAGCCTTCGCATGGTAGTGAGTGAGTTGAGGACACACACAGTTAGGGTTATTGCCTGCCTTCCTTCTTGACAGGCTGCAGTTGCCTGTGCTCCTTCCCCTTGGGTTTCTTACTAACCCTGCAGGGTTCTTAGCTTACACACCAGTGGAAAGCCCCTTCTTTAAGAGTTAGGCATTCTTCCGGTTGTGTGTACCATCATTTTCCGGCCACAACCTTGACTAATATAATTACCCACTTTCCAGCATACAGTCCCAAGCATGTGTGTACACGAGCTCCCATCTTTGTGTTTCGTTGTCAAACCTGTGTTGTTTTTCTTGACCTAACATGGTGTTGCTTTCTTTGGAGAGTTGGTGATGAATTTCTGTCTTCCTCACCTTCCACCCCTTCCTCGGTAACTCTGGTTCTAAGGAGCCACCACTTTTTTCTTAGCACCTGCCACGGTGTAATGTACATTCATCTGAAACCTCCCCAGACAGTGTCTGTGTCTGTCTTCCTGGCCATTTGAAGAACTGGCACACAATAGGTGGTGTCGAGCTTGGTTCAGCAAATGGGTTGCCACCAAGCGTGGGCACGATGGAAAGGACCTGTCAGTGTTCCTGCTTTAGTGTGATGTGTGACTGCTCACATTTACGGACTTCCTTTCTGATGTCTCTGGGGGCATCTGTCATGTCTTCTTCCTCAGAATGCCCCCCTCTTGTCTTCACGTCATCCTGCTTTTCTGACAGTTTCCTCTTTCCTCTATTCTTTCCTTCCAGGTTGCTACTGTATAGACCTGTCACCTGTGGTTATGCCTTGCAGATGGAGTTCAGTTAGTGTGGTTTATGGACCTTGGAGTCTTAGCCTCTCATCCTATTTCCACTTCACTTTCCAAAACAAGACCACACATTCCCTACACTCTAGTGCACTGGGGCTATGGAGCACAGTGCTGGGCTAGGTTTCTCAGGGCCCTGGGGACTTGAGCTCAGATCTTCACTCTTGCACTGCAAATGCTTTGCTCCCTGGGCCATCTCCCAGCCTTCTCTGTGCTTTCTAGTTTCCCTCTTTCTCTTCTCTAGACTCCTCACTTGTCCTCACATTCACTTTAGAGAGTTCAATTTCTCCCTGGTGCCCTGACTCTGCAGAGGCGCACCAGAACATTACCATTCTACCACCTCAACGCCTACTCTGTGATTGGTTCCCAAGGCTGCAGTGTGGTCAGATGCGCAGCACTGCATCATGACCATTCCGAAGTGGAGCTGACTACTTGTATGATTTGGTGCCACTGTCTTGATGTTGGTGTTAAGGCCCAACACTTTCTACTACCATTGTTTTTATGTCAAAAGTACAGAACCAGCACAGTAACAGAACTTCCATCTTATCAACCTAGTTGAGCTCCTGAAAGTGTGTCAGGAACATGGGTTTTTAGGACATCTTTGAGAATCATTATTGAAATGATTGTCATAATCTGTGGGATTTAAAGTTGGCCCAATTCCCAGTGGAGTCACTGTTAGATGTCAAAAAGGAGACAGTCCTGTCTGGTCATCCAATCTGAAAGTGGTCAGCCTTAAATGCATGAGCCCTCAAATGCATGAGCATATGTATAACAGATAGATAGATAGATAGAGAGAGAGAGAACATGTAACAATGGTAATTAAAGAAGTAGAGGTCTTGAATTGGAGAGGTTGTGTGTATGAACAGGAGAAGTTGGCGTGGAAATGATATTAATAGAGTACTCATGCATGAAATGCTCAAAAAGTAAAACATTTACATTTAAAATAAGAAAACTCATGGAATTCTTTCTAGAGATTATAAGCTGAGGCAGGAGGAACAAGAGTTGGAGGATCAGCTGGGTGGTGATGGTGCACACCTGTAATCCCAGCACTTGGGAGACAGAGGTAGGTGAAACTCTTTGAGTTTGAGCCCAACTTGGTCTACAGAGCAAGATCCAGGACAGGCACCAAATGCTACACAGAGAAACCCTGTCTCAAAAAACAAACAAAAAACAAACAAACGAAGAGTTAGAGGATAGTCTTGGCTAAGTAGAGAGTTCTAAGCCAGCATGGAGTACACAGCTAGACCTTGTTTCAGTTATTATGTGTATTTCTTATCTATTAGGTTCTTGTAGGGTAGGAGGTCAGGCTGCAGATATTCTAAATTATTCCATATCATATAAAATTTCAGCTTTCAGGCTGTGTTTTGAATGACTGAATGTGTTTGTGTAAGTAAACAGTTATTGTGTGTTCAGCACAAACAATGAGCCATAGACTGACAAAAGAGTTATTTACACAAGTAAATCATTACCACCTGGGAACTTACCAAATTAAACCAACATCACACAGACGCATGAGAATCAAAATCCTATCAGAAAGCTGAGCACAGCAGACCAGTGAGTGAGGCAGCCAGCTCCCCTGGGTCATACCAAGAGCAGATTACTGCTTTCTGATCATCGGGGGCAGGTGGGAGTCACGGGATAAAAGATGATGAACTACTCACCCAATGGTCGTTGGGTCTTGAGTTCAGAACACGCCTCCTGCTAGATACAGCCCCTTGGCATTGCTATTCATCTAGGCCCAACTTTGTGTGGTTTCCAGCTGGGCACCCCCTCCTGAACCAGGTTTGTGTGCCTCGAAGAGTGCATGGTGCTCTTTCTCCATCTCTCTTGCTGATTGATTGCTTCTGTTTATGAGAAACCAACTCTGATTTTACTCTTTTTTTTTTTTTTTGTGGGTTTTCTGTTTCTTATTGGACTTACTTTTGTTCCGATCTGCATTATTTTCTTCCTTATGCTAACTTAAGGTTTGTTCTTTTTTTAGTTCCTTGAATTCAATGTTAGACTATTTGGGATCTGTCAGTTTTTATTGGCATAAATTTACCATTTAGAATGTTGTCCTCATAGATTTTGATTGGTTGTGTGTATTTTTTCTACGGAATTTTTAAAATTTGTATTGTTTATGTATTACGGAGGGAGACAGAGAGACAAAGAGACAGACAGAGACAGAAATAGACAGAGACAGAGAGGGATACACACTGGCAATGGTACCAGGCTTTGAAACTTCACCCCCCTACCATGCTTTACTTCCTTTAGCAAGGCCACACCTTGTAGACCTTCCCAGACTACACTACCAGCTAAGTACCAAGTGTTAAACGTTAGAGCCTATAGGTGATATTTTTTACAGACTAAACTACTATAGTGTGTGTGTTTGTGTGTGTGTGTGTGTGAGAGAGAGAGAGAGAGAGAGAGAGAGAGAGAGAGAGAGAGAGAGAGAGAGAGAGACAGACAGACAGACAGACACAGACACACAGAGACAGAGATCGTGAACATAAATGCAGATGCCCAGTGTAGGTCAGACCAGATACATCACACCTTCCTGGAGCTAGAGTTAAGGAGGTTGTGAACTGAACTCTGGTCCTCTGCAAGAACAGTCAGTGCTCTTAACTTCTGAGCCATCTCTCCAGCCCTGTTTCCTTCTCTCTCTGTCTCTGTCTCTCTCTCTCTCTTTCTTTCTTTCTTTCTTTTTTTGTCTCAAATCACTTCTAAATTTCCCTTTTGGATTTATTATCTATCGGTTTCTCAGGAGGAGTGTGTTGTTTCATTCTGCATGTTTGTGAACATTCTAAATTCCTCTGGTGTTGATTCTAACTTTGTACTGTTGTGGTCAGAGAGCATATACCAAACTATTTCAATCTTGAACTCGTTAAGACTTGTTTTGTAATTAATATCCTGTCTCCCTTAGAGAATTTTCCTTCCTAGAGTGTTTCTTGAGTCCTAGAGAAGCACACATATTTCACTACTCCTGGATGGATGGTCTCAGGCATGTCTGTTAGGTCTAACTGGACTAAGTAGGGCATTGAAGTCTCCTATGATTGAACTAGAGCCTAACTCTCTTTTTAGATTTATTGGCATTTGCTTTACCCACTTAATGCTTTGACATAGGTTCATACCTAAATATTAAAGATTGATTTATTTGATGTGTGTGAGTGTTTTGCCTGCATGTTTGTGCACCACTGCATGTGCCTGGTACCCAGGGATTTCAGAAGATGGATCCCCTGTGAGCCTCCTGTGGATGCTGGGAACCAAACCCAAGCCCTCTCCAAGAACAATGAATGCCCTCAACCACTGACCTATCCCTCAACTCCTTGATGTATTTACACTATGTATGTCCACTTCTTGCAGCAGTCTTGGCTTGAATACTGTTTGGTCTTATAAAGTGTAGACCATTGTTTGTTTTCTGTTGTCCGATGTGTGTATGAGCTATTTTTATTCATCCATTACTTTCAGTCCTGTGTGTCTTTTAAGCTAAAAGGTGTCCCCTGTAGGCACCTTAGTAGGTACACTTAGATCTTGTTTTCCACCCATTCAGCCATTTCGTGTCTTTTGGATGGCCACTTCAACTCTTTCTGTTTCGGTTCTCTCTTGTCAAGACTCATTCCGCTGGTTGGGTGTTTTCTGTTTGTTTATTTGTTACCCTTGCTGTGTTTACCTTTGGGCTGTGGTGTTTGTTCTGCAGTGTGAAGCTCTAATTCCTGTCTTTTTCCTGTTTGGGCATCTGCTGCAGTTTTCTGTTCTGTGCTCATCCTGAGCTTGCAGAAGACATATTGTTGTAATAGACTATTTTAAGCTCACAACAACTTTGATCACAAACAAATGCCTAGGCTTTTTTTTTTTAACCCTATTCCCCAAATGTATATTTTTGTGTTTACAATCAACGTATTGTTTTTATATTCTTTTAACTTACTATAGCTGCAGTTAATTTTGAAAACTTTAACTTTTGGCTTTCATTCTAGAGACTTAAAAGGTTTCCACACTGCCATTGCAGAAGTGAAGTATTCTGAATTAGACTATGTATTCATCTCTACTAATGAGTTTTATAGTTTTGGAGACTTTCCTGATAGTAATTACCATCACTTCCTTTCTAAATGGAGACTTTCCTTGAGGAATCTAATGAGGTCTGGGGTTGTAGCAGAGTCTTGCCTAGTGAGCCCCAAACCCTAGGTTCAGTTCAGCACTGGATAAAATTTGGCCTGGTGGTACATGCTTGTAATCTCAGCCCTCAGTGGGCAGAGGCAGGAGGATCAGAAGTTCACATAGCCTGGGCAATATGAGACCCTGACTCAAACATTTTTTTTTTCTTATAAGACAGGTCAGTTTGGAGACTGGATTGCCATGATTCTGAGGCTAACCTGGCCTATATAATACATTTCAAACCAGTCTGGGCTATAGCACTTATTCCACTTAACATAATGTCCTTTAGTTCTATACATTTCCCTGCCCATGGTTTTTTAGTTATCTACCATGGCTTTACTTTACAGCTGAATAAGACTCCATTGTGTTTACATTTTCTTTATCCATCTTCTATTGGTAGATAGGTAGGCTTAGTTCCATTTCTTAGATATTGCAAATATTGTAGCAATAAGCATGGATGTGCTAGAATCTCTGTGGTATGGTGACTTAGCATTGTTTGGATGTACATCTGGGAGTGGAATAGCTAGATCATATGGCAGATCTATTTTAATTTAAAAATTATGTTATTGATTTATTGTGTGTGTGCATGTATATGTATGAGTGTGTGTGTGAGTGAGGGCTTGTGTGGAGGTCAGGGACAACTTTTAAAAATTATTTTATTTTTTTCTGAGACAGGGTTTCTATGTGGAGCAGCCCTGGTTATTCTGGAACTCACTCTGTAGACCAGGCTGTCCTCAAACTCACAGAGATCCTCCTGCCTCTACCTCCCAAGTGCTGGGATTAAAGGCGTGCGCTTCTAACCATCCACCTAACAGGACAACTTTTGGGAGTCAGTTTTTGCCTTCTGCCTCATTGAGGAGGGGTCTTTCTTGTTTCTGATGCTGCACAGTGTACATCAGGCTATCTGACCAGAGAATTATGCTAATTACCCTGTCTGCACCTCCCTTCTCCCAGTAATAGTGCTGAGATGATTTTATATATATATATATACAAACACACACACACATATAAATGTCAATGCATCTCGCCTTTGTATAGGTTCTGGTGATCAAATTGGTGTCATTAGGCAAGAAGCACATTATTAACCCACTGATCTATCATTTGTACCCCCTTACTTTTTGAGGAATTTCTACATTGACTTCCATAGTGATTATTTCAGTTTATATTCCTAGCAGAGTTTATTAGGGTCCCTCTCCCCCCAAACCTTGTCAGCATTTGTTTTCATGTTGCTAGCCATTCTGACCTGGGTGAGATCAGATCTCAAAGCAGTGTTAATTTGCATTTCTCGATGGCAAAAGATGTGAACACTAATTCAAATCTTTCTTTGTCATTTTTAATTCTTTGATTAGCTCATTTGTCGATTGGAAATTATTTGGTATTTATTTTTTACAGCTTTTTATATTTTCTAGATAGTAATCATCTGTCTGATACATAGTTGGCAGATTTTTTTCAGTCCTCTTGGCATTTTCACGTGATTGTTTCCTTTGCTGTGAAAACCCTTTTTAATTTCCTGTCATCCCATTATTCAGTTCTTGGGGTTATTTTATGTGCTTTTGTAGTCATGTTCAGAAAGTCTTTGCCTATGTCTACATTTTTAAAAAAAAATAATTAATTAACTTTAATTTTATATAGATTGGTGTTTTGCCTGTATGTTAAGTCTATGTACCGCATGTGTGTCTGGTGCCTACAGAGGTCAGAAGAGGGCACCAGATTACCTGGAACTGGAGTTACAGACAATTCTGAGCCACATGTGGGTGCTGGGAATTGACCCTTGGTCCTCTGGAATCGCTGCCCAGTGCTCTTAACTTCTGAGCCATCTCTCCAGCCCCCTTGCCTGTGTCTTGATGTGTTTTACCTGTGCTTTCTTCTTACACTTCCTATGTCCGTGATTCATTTTGAATTGCCCTTTGTGCAGGATGGTAAGGTAGAGATCTATGTTCCTATCATAGCTGTTGATCTCCAGTTTTCCCCAGTGCAAACCTGCCTTTTTTCTAATGTATACTTTTGATGTCTTTGTTGAAAATTAAGTGGATTAAGGTTAATTTTTGGGTCTTCTATCCTATTCCATTGGTCTACATGTCTCATCTTTGTGCCAGTACCATGATGCTTCTGTTAATATGGCTCTGTAGTGTAGTTTGAGATCAGGTATTCTAAAGCCTTGACAGAGTTGGATCTGTTTTTTCACAGCATAGAAAAAGGAAAACACATGAGAAGCAAGGTTATATAAATGAAAAGAAAAGGGAGAGGAGAAGTATAGAGGAATATTACGGAGGAAGAAAAATGAGCAAGAGATTAAAAGAGAAGAAAAATCAAAACAAAATTCCAATCATGGGAAAGTTTGAAAATAAAGTGAGAAGGGTCAGGAGAGATGTTTATCAGTCAGAGTACCTGCTGTTCTTACAGGGGACCTATTTCATTCCTAGCACCCACATGATGGCTCACAACCATTTGTACCTCCAGTTCCCAGGGATCTGATGCCCTCTACTGACCTCCCTCCCTTCCTTCTCTCTCTCTCTCTCTCTCTCTCTCTCTCTCTCTCTCTCTCTCTCTCTCTCTCTCTTTCTTTTTGGAGACAGGGTTTCTCTCTCTCTTTGTATCTTTGACTGTCCTAGAGCTCACTTTGGAGACAGGCTGGCCTCGAACTCACAGAGATCATCCCGCCTTTGCCTCTTGATTGCTGGGATTAAAGGCGTGCACCCCCACCACCTGACCCTGTGTTTTTCTTTTTTCAGTAGGAGCAGGGACAGCTAAGATAAGAAGTTTCCTTTGGTCTGTGTGGCCATCCTAAGTTTTTGATGTAACATGCTTCAGAACTCGCCTTCTCTTGCCCTCTTCTAAATGTAGTCTGTTTACTGGAGAGCTCCTTTGTCTGGAGGTGGGAGGTGCATGAATGTTAGGCTCCTGTTGTTAGCCATCTTGCTTATACAAAGGGATTCTGAACAAGAGAATTTGGGGCCAGAGTTAAAAAACAAACCAACCTAAGAGCATGAAATGGCGAAAAGGCTTTTGGCTCCTGAGTGGGAGTTTCTTTATCAGAGGTTCTTTTAAGAGCAGGAGTTCTGTGCATCAGAGTGGACTTACCAAGGAAAGGTTCCGCTGGCACCTGCTGTTCTCTCCCTTGATCACAGGAGTGTCGTCCTTGCTGTCTACTGAGTCTGTGCTGCTGAGGCTGTGGTAGTCCTGGGCAGGCAGGGCTTCATAGAAAGGCAAGCCATAACTGTTTCTGGGGGTTTCATATTTCACCGTTTTGTGTGCCTTTAGTGAGAACTGTTTATTTTCTCTCGGAGACTTGTGATCCTGGGATGGTTGTACTTTATTCCAGACCAGCCTCAGAAAAGATCCTCTGGCAGATTTCTTTGGACCCATTGAATTGATTTGCTTCATAGAACTACATGCTATTTTCACATCTGTAGAACTACATGCTATCTTCATATTCATTTCTTCTTCTACTCTGACTATATATACCGTGTCCAGGGCAAAAAAAGCATGTGTAACCAGAACACATACTATCAAGGCCTACCCCCAAATCTTCCTGAGTATTTATGGGGTTATAAAGTGGACATCAGTTCACAGCTGCACTTTGTCCAAGCTTCACTGTACAGATGGCTGTGTATACTGCCCTTCACATCCCCGTGGAGGAAGATTTATGTGCTCTTCTCTCTCCCTGTCCCTCCCTTTTAATAATTTGTTTCTGTGTCTAATAGTCATCATGACCAGGAAATGTTTTTCTCATGTGTGGCTTAAATCTCTCCATCTGCACCTTAACCATATTTCTTTACCCTTCGACCTCAGTTGAGGTGGGAAGCAGGCAGTTATTATTATTCCTCAATTTCTGTGGCTGTTGAAAGACAGAGCTTTACCCATTGTACAAGTCAGTGGTACTAATAAAGTCAAATTTCCCAGAGAAAAATAAACATCTGTCCGTTCTACATGAAACAGACATTACTTTGTTTCAGAATCAGGGGAGTATTAAAGAAGAGATACTAGTACAAGCTTATGGGAAATTCAGATGATCACATTCATACAATAAAGCATTAGTGTGGTATCCTCCATCCCCCTACCCTCACCATCTGCTTCTCAAAGTAACTTGTGAATAAGGCAATATAACTGCAGGCAGGTAATTGAGCTTTGCTATGAATAGTTATATAGTTTATATTGATTTAAACAGTGTTGACTGCTTTTGAACATTTAGATGTAGCCTATAGAAAAAGCATGTAATACTAAAACTATGCTTCTGAAATGAAATGTATTTACCAATAAATTCCGACCAGGCACAAATGAAGGGACAGATGATTTGAAAGGCAGGAAGCTGAGAAGTGAAAAAAACGAAGAAGGACTTAGTATCTTTTTAGGACTTGAACAATGTGTTAGCTTTTGTAGATGACAACAGATAAAACAGCTTAAGCATTAATGTAAGTTATGATAAGCAACAGGTGGGGTATTGAATGCTTTTGTCTGTTTGTAGATTACATCCTGATCTCTTTCTGCTGCTTCCCATCATTCCTGGGGTTCTCCTGAGAAACCCACGTATTCAGGGTAGACATTCGGCCTTTTGTACATAATTTACAGGATTGCTCAGCCATAAAAATTGTATTTATTCTTTCAGTCTTACAGTGTACTCTGATTGTATCTTCCCCATATCCTCTCTTCTCTCCCAGTTGAAACCCTCTTCCAATAAGTCCCCTTTCTCCATTAGCTCTTGTCATTATGCAGCATCTGGCTCTTCGTGTGGCCATTGAGTCAGCGTTCGGTTTGCTCCAGTAGTGCTGACTGACATGAATAGTTAAGTCTAGCAGAGCTGCCTCCCTGGTCTACACGTTATTATCTGCATTCCTGAAAAAAACAAAAAACTTGTGTTTTATAAAATTCACATTAGGCATCAGGGCTCATTGTGAAAGGAGAATTTACCTTCAGTAACAGCCCATTACACACACACACACACACACACACACACACACACACACACACACACACTCTTGTAATCAGAGTATTAACAAAAACAATAATAATCTTAATAAATACTGGTGCCGTTAAAAAGATACATTTAATTGCTACACATTAATCTTATAGCAAATATAGGACTTGATATAAGGAGTTCAAGGCAGCTCCTTGGGAAGTGGTAGTGAAGAGGCGGCTGTTTAGCATTGGAGGCAAAGGGAAACGCATTGAAGACAGTGGCCATCTGGGGGGATGCAGGCCAGGACAAGCATGGCCAGCAGAGCCGAGAGGCAGAGCTGCGCACGGGCATCGCTTCATTAGCACTCAGCTCTGTCTGTAGCTCGTGCTGCTCAGCACTGCCCATTTACTTTGTTTTTCCCCACGAGAGAATTGTATTTTAATAAGTTTGCTTTAATGTACTGAATTAGTAGTTTAAAGACTTAAAAGTCACTTGTCCAGCGTCAAAGTGTCACTTGTTAAAAAGTTGCTGTATATCATTGTGGTCTTGATATAAAGTAACCTTTTTTATGGTCCTTAAAATTGTCTTGCAAAGCCTCTGGCTTGACATTTTTAAATCACCATGTAAATCTGCCTGACAGGTCCCCCTTCTCTTTCATAAAGTGAAGGATGGCCAATGATTCTGTTACCTCTTCAATGCCTGGTTCTTATTGCTTGCTGTTTAGTTGAAGGGAACTGGGTAGCTTTATTTAATTTCCCATGATAGCATTTTTTGGGTGGGGGGTTGGATGACTTTACTTGACGTAATAACATTGGTGCAAAAACACTTCTGTCTAATTACTTGTAACTTTTATTACAAACACATGAAATATGCAATATTTACAGCATTTTCATTTTGTAAATGCAATGCTCTAAAACACATAAAGCACCCTATTAAAAACAGTTTACAAATAAAAAGTACAGAAGTGGGGAAATTCACCTAAATTACAGCTCACTGATGGACTCATCATGCAGAATCACCGAAGCATGATCATGGAAGAGTTTTTGTTAGTTAATTGGTTGGTTTACTTTTTTTTTTTTTGTATAAGGTTATGCTTAAATTCCCAAGACTGTCACAAGTTTATTTTAAAGCATCTGTGTGAAATACTTGTTTGCCAACCTCCAGTTTGTATGTTATTCCAGTTAGAGAAGTGACCCACTGTCATGGCATAGCCTATGACGTGGTGGTGACGTGGGGATGGAAGAAGAGGATGTACTGTGGATCAGAGCACTGATGCTTAGTGACCACCAGCTCACGGTGTGGGGTTTGCTTGGCCTTTCTTGTTAAGAAGTCGTTTGTCTCTTTAGATCACAAGCCTTATGTGGAAAGGAGGCTTTACCTAGGTATGGTGGCTAAGTGCAGTCTGAGCAGTGCTAACCGTAAAAGTTCTGTCTTCTAATTGGAGACACCCTTTACCTTCAAAACAAGCATATGCTGAGGCTAGGGGAGGGCTCAGTAGCAGATCACTTGCCTAGAGCAGGTGAGGCAAAACTAGAACATAGAGTTATTACAATAAAAATCTAAGCAGACCATCTGGCAAGTTCTTTACTGATTCTCATTTCTGGTAGCCTCCCTAAAACAGAATCACAGGACACACATGGAGCCTGTCACATTCTGGAGACTTATGTTTCTTTGTTGTTACCATCATGTTGAATAAAATGTGTATGATTGTTATATGGATCTCCTCCTCCCACCCACCCGTCACTCCCCTGTTGTGCTGAAGAATGAACCCGCTGTTTTCTGCATACCAGGAAGGCCTTCTACCATGGAGCTATATCCTTAGCTTCTTCCACCCTCACCCCAGCACTAAGGATTGAACCTAGAGCCTTGCACATGCTAGGCAAGCATGGCTGTCTCTTTCAGTGCACTGAAATGTGCTTTCCAGGAGCCACACTGACGTCATCTGCATGTTGCACATCCAAAAATGCATTGAGGAGCTGAGGGTGTAATCCAGTATCATTTGCAAGCAGTGGGCTAAGTTCAGAGTTCATACCAATTTTGGGGTCTATACACTTTAGACCATTGTTTCTTTTCACATATTTAATATAATAAGTGTGTGTCAGCATATTGTGGCACAAAAATGAGAATCATTTGTACAAAAAGTATGTAACATTACATGTAATTCATGAGATAACCCAAATTAATCAAGAGAGCATCAAGGAGGCATTTGTCCATAAGTTTACAACTAGCAGCAATGTGTTTATTTCTGTGCCTGGCATGAAATATATAGCAAATTAATACATAGTTGAAAGTTAGTGGTACAAACCAATAATAAGGGAAACAATTAAGGCACGGGAAAGGTTTGAATGGACACTTGAAAAAGTGTTGGATGTCAGATAGGCACCTGAGAAGATGATCAACTTTAGTAGTCCTTAGAAAAATGCAAGTTCAAACCACAAGGAGCTCTTACTACACACTTGTTAGAATAGCTAAAATAAATGGAACTGACACTATCCAGTGCTGGTGAGGCTGTGGGGTGACTAGAACTCTCACCATTTGGCCTTAGGTTGCCAGTTTCTTATAATAAGTGTGCACTTAGCATAGGACCCAACTCCTGGAAATTTGCCAAAGAAAAATGAAACCATAGGTGCGTGTATATGCATGAAAACATGTACTCAGATGTTGGTGAAGGACTATTTACAGTTTTAAGAATGAAGATTACCCCAGAGATCATTTGCTGTGGAAAGACAACTAAGTGCCTAAGCTTTAGTAAATCTAATACAATGAAGTAATATTCAGCAAGTAAAAGGAGAAAGCTATTATTTAATTCAAGAACATGGATGAATCTCAAATACACTATGCTAATGTGAAAAAAGCCAGACTCAAATAGTTACATCTGTGTGGTCCCATTAATAGGACACTCTAGAAAGGAAAAAACTCACAAACAGAAGCCAGAGAAAGGCATTTTAGTGCTCACCAAGGAGTAGAGTTGGAGATGGAGTTGACTACAGAGAGCGAGAGTGTTAGAATGATAGAAATGGTGTGCATCTAGATGGCTTACCCACCACAAATGCTGTGTGTATGCGTCAAAACTCAGAACTGCACACCAGAAAAGGGTGGATTTTTACTGTGTCTAAGCAATATCTTAATAAACCTAAGAGCAAGAGAAGAAGTATATGATGAAGTTTTTCTTTTCTTTTTTCTTTTTGTTAGTATGTGAACAAGTAAATTGTTAGGTTGCACTTTGAGAACCAGGGATGGGAGAGGGTAGTTGAGGAGGAGAATGAAAGCAAAATTCAGTGATATATGATATAAAGATTTCCTAAATGAAACCTGTTATTTTGTATGCTAACTAGAGAGATAGACAGAGATGGATGGAAGGATGGATGGATGGATGGATGGATGGATGGATGGATGGGTAGATGGATGGAATAGGCATTTCCTGTTCTTTTTCTTAGATGCTTGCCATGATACATTGATAAGAAAGAACTTCAGTATTTTTTTAATCTCTTCAAAAACATTTATTTAAAGAGCAAATATAACTCAGGCTTTTAAGTTTCTCATGGCCAGGTCTGTTTTGTGTGTATCCTAATCTTCAACAACAGCTACTTACTAGGTGGTATCTGCTAGCTAACACTGTGGCAGACACTCCGCTCTGAGCACCTTAGGTGAGGTTAATAGATGCTGCCTTGTGTAGTTGCTCTGAGGATCAGAAGAGGGCTTGTTTCTCTTAGTGCATGCATGTGCTGAGTTAATGCAGGTGGTTTTATTAACAATTTTAAAAAACTGTAAGTATAGCAATACAGAGTTGAAGTTCAGTTTCAGAAAACAGTCCACACATGGCATTGGTGAAATCTACAGGAATGGTCTATTGACTTACAGTTATGTTTGCCTCACTGCCTTCTTTTTGTCTCATGGGGAGAATTTGGTGTATAGGAAGGAGCCTTGTGTAAAGCATTGATGACTATCAGCTATGAAATGTAACAAATCGGAGAGTGGGAGATGAGTCCATCACAGGACAATGAAGGAAGTGTATTGATTCACTGTGTGCATGTGATTACATGCACTTTGTATGTTCACTAGCAATTTACCTTCGTTTGTCATACACTTTTGGGCCATGTAGCAGATGGCCTTGGACCTCATGAATGCAGTTATGAAGTCTCTGATACCAGTGGTGAAGGTTTTGGTCATGACTGTAACATGCTTTTTCTACATGCACACAATTAAAAAGCTTTTCATTTACCTCTTGGATTCTTGTGTCCATATGTCATTCATAGATTTCTATGTTGAGATCAACAAATATTTGTGTGCCTTTATTTGAAAACTCATTTTAGGATATTAGGAAATTATAAAATGAGTCCTACTAGCAATATGGCTTTGGCCAGTTGGCTTAATCTCTATTTTCTTTCTTGCAAAAGCAGCAAATATCATCAGTTTTGATGTTGTCCTTGTGTTATTGGAAGAATCATAATAGTTTAGGGAAGACTGATCAGCTCTGGAGTTCTATGCACATCTAAGACAGGGTTTGTTCACAGCCTCCTTGTCATTATTTTGTACAAGTGAAGAGATTGCACTGATACGTTTTTATGTTTCTCCAGGGAGAGTCACACCAGGGCAGCTCATGTCCTATATTCAACTCTTCAAGAACAACCTCAAAGCTCTTACAAATCACTGTGGGCTCCTACAGCTTGGGATGGCCACAGTTCAAACTCTGAAACACCCACAGACTGCCAAGTGGGATAACTTTCTGGCATTTGAAAGGCTTCTTCTACAGGTATGTTGCTATGTGAACTTATTAATATGTTACTGAAGTTTTGACTTCCAGAAAAACACTTGGATATCTATTATTATCTGAGTAAAATCATATTGTTGACATATGCAATTATGGTTCGAATGAGAATGTTCCACAGAGGGTCAGATGTTGGACTACTTGGTCTCTGGTTGGTGGTGCTGTTTGGATAGGTTAAGAGATGTGGCCTTGATAGAAGAAGTGCACTGCTGTGGACAGGCCTTGAGGACTCAGGGTCTCCCATAATTCCCAGTTTGCTTTCTCTGCTTCATGCTTGTGGTTTAAGACATGAGCCTCCACCTTGCTGCTTCAGCCACCAAGGCTGCCTGCTGCCATACTTGCCCCGTTGCAGTGGTGATGGCCTCTTATCCCTCTGGAACCCAAAGCCCAAATAAAGCCTACCATCTGTGAACTTGCCTTGGTCGTGGAGTTTTATCATGCAATAGGAAATAACTGATATGTGTGCCCTGCACCCAATCCTCTACATGCCATCCAGTTAACATTCAACCAGAAACTTTCACATAATTATAAAAATTAACATTTTTGCCTTGACTTCTTGATTATAAGGAAAATTTTGACCATTTTAACTTCTGGAAACATTTCACTTTTATGGCCTTTGGATCTTTCTAGATCTTGATAGTCTTTATTTAATTCTTGCTACTTTTCCTGTAAGAATATCTAGCTATTTAGATTTTTTTCTTTTTATTCTTTTTTTTTATTTTATAATTTAATTCTACATATCAGCCAAGGATTCCCTTGTTTTTCCCTTCCCCCTAGCCCCCCCCCCAATTCCCATCTCCTCCAGGGCAAAGATATTTAGATTTCTTTTGGCACTACCTAGTCTGTAGTCTTTAAACAAGGTAGATCGCATGCCTTAACATAATGCTTGTCAACAGATGGAGGGAGAGAAATCCTGTTTATAGTCTTTAGTAAGAGATCTGTTTGTAGCGGAAGAACTGTCCATAATTTACGAACTGTCTTCATAGGAAACATCTAAAAATGTGCATTTTTATATTATAGGGTATAAATTATAGAGAATTTACACATATGTATTTTTAAAATATAATATTATAAAAGATAAACTTGCATAATACAGCTAACATCTATGAACTTCCTTACAGGTATAATAATTTACCATTTTTTTCATAATTACCCTTCAACCCTTTAGAAATAAAAGTAGAGATAAGTGAAGCATCTTTGATATAGATTTTTCCCTAATCTGGTTCTTTTTTTCCCTCTATAGGTAGTCCTAGCTCTGTTTCTTACTTTTTTAAAAAATAATTTTTTATGTTTATTTTATGTACATTGGTATTTTGCCTGCATGTATGTCTGTATAAGGGTGTCAGATCCCCTGCAATAGGAGGTACAGACAGTTGTGAGCTGCCATGTGTGTGTTGGGCATTGAACATGGGTCCTCTGGAAGAATAACCAGTGTTCTTAACCGCTGAGCCATCTATCCAGACCCCTGTTTCTTGCTTTTTTTAAATTTTTTCTAAATATTTATTTTTCTATATAATTAGTAGAGTACAGTTACTATGGGCTTTAATTTTTGCATAAGTTACATTATATTGTAAATATCCTTAAACAATTGATTTTGCCTCTAAATTTCCTATACCATACCATGAGTAAACACTTGATATATGTGACCGTAGTGGTGTTCAGTAGGTCTGCTCCAACTTAAGAGTGTGTGTCAAAGCAGGTGGCTGAGTATCCTGGAGCATGTCTTCAGAAACGCTTGGAGAAGAGTTCCTCCAGGGCATCCATTTGGAGAGGATCTTATGCCACCAACCAGCTCCCAAATCATGACACAGAGACTTAATATTAGTTATAAACGCTTGGCCTTGCTTAAGCTCGTTTCTGACTAGCTCTTTTAACTTAAATTAACCTGTTTCTCTTTATTGACCTTTTGCCCTGAGGCTTTTTACCTTTATTTCTATATGTCCTGCTCTGTGTCTGCTGCCTGGTTGGCTGGCCCGCGCTTCTCCCTTTCTTTCTCCCTCCTTCTTTTCTCCTCCTTCTCCTTCTCCTCTATCAAGCCGAGATTTCTCCTTCTATTTATTCTCTCTGCCTGACAGCCCCACCTACCCTTTCTCTGCCTAGATATTGACCGTTCAGGTTCCTTAAGCAGGCAAGGAGAAACAGATACAACACATCTTTATACAGTTGGGCACACACCTTACGTTGTTAAACATAGGCAATATAAACAAATGTAACACATTTTTGTCTAGTTAAAATAATATTCCACAGCATATAACACATATATGTGTGTATGTATATATATATATCATATATACATACACACATGTATACACACATATATATGTGTGTGTTTAACTTTACTAATACAGATTATAGCTTTAACATCATTTTCCTCCCTTATGTTGGGGAAATATTTTTTTCTCACATGGTTGAAATTCTTATTCATCTCGGACTTTTCCTTAAAAGATATTTAGATGTTTTCATGGATAGTTTAAAATAAAATGATTTTTCCAGTTTTTGTTTCCTGGAATTGTTCAGCTTTTAAATACTGATCATGTATCTGTGACATAGTTGCCTTGTCTTGCTTTTCTTTAGTATTCTCTTGGGTTTCCAAGTATAAGCAACAGTGTTTGTGTGTGGATAGAACAGTTGCTTTTCTCTTCTGGTCTTGGTCCACTTAGATGGTGCATTGAACAGGATGCGGCAACTGCTCAGTCAGGGAAGGAGGACAGGCTTCTTTATCTCGTCCCCAACTCTGAACACCTCTGCCGCAGTTCTGCCCTTCGATGTCCTATTAACTCAGTTTGATTTAATGAAGATTTGGAACTTTTTAGACAACTGTTTGTTTTCTTCCTTTAGCCTGTTAATGTGAGGAATTGAATTATAGTATTCCAAATGTTAAATAGTCACCCTTGCATTCCTGGGCAACTTGGTCTCTCTGTCTCTGTTTCTGCCCCTCCCCGTGTGTGTGTGTGTGTGTGTGTGTGTGTGTGTGTGTGTGTGTGTGTGTGTGTGTGTGTGTGAGCGTGCATGCGCGTGCACGGTTTTGCTTAATACTTTCCTTAGATGTTTTCATGTATGCTCATAGTGCTGCCATTGTAGGGTTCCAACAAGAGGTTTTAGTGATTTAGTAAGATCAATGTCAGTTTGATTTGTTTTTCCTGTGGAATTACTTGGTTTACAAAAAGGAATTTATTAGTTGCTTGAAAGTAAAACAGGTCTGGAGAATTATCTGGATTTATTGCTTTGTTGTGTTAATATTTACAACAATAGTATGAACAATCACTAGTTATTGGGTGATTTAAAACTATAATTTCTTTACTCCCTTTTGTATTTGACTGATCTTCCGATACAGTGTTTAAATGTCTCATGACTGTATTCACCAGTTACCTTTCATGTATTTTGACTTGGAACCCAGGACTCTGTCCGCGATTGTGCCTTCTGTCTCCATTCCTCTATTGCCTTAGTGTATGTGGTCATATACACATATATACAGGTATATAAATCACACTTCTGTCTGTGATGCTGCCAGCCCCCAGGGGTGCCCTCTCTCCACCTAGTTCCCTTCCTAGTCAAGGCTGTCACCAAGTCCACCCAGATGTCCCCATCACTCAGGTCTAGAAACCACTGTTGACACCTTCTCACTAAGTGCTTGCCTTTGTTGGAACACAGACATCCGTCACTGTTGTGGTCCATAGTACCCTCCTCCTCCAACTAGTGCCCATCCCAAGCTCCACTGCTGTTCCAAGATGCAGCTTCTGCTACTTCATGCCAGGCTCTGCCATTGCCATTTCCCTGTTGAGCTGTCCTCACCTACTCAGGCTCTGACACTCTGTTCATGGATGTTGTGACTGCCAACCTCTGGCCAGATCCCTTTTGATCCTGGTCACCCCAGAATGGCTGCAGCTGATTTCCTTTCTTCCTCAGAACCTCCCTCTACTCCAAGATGTCCTCCTCACCACCATGTTTATGCACATCAACACTGTCCTCACCTTGCTCTGAATCTAATAGCCAGCACTGGGATGCTCCTGTTTCTGTCCCCCACATGGAAGTCTCTGCATCCCCTAACCCATGCTAGGCCTAACTCCTGTGCTCAGATGACCTCCTTAACGTGCTGTGGCTCTAACAGCCTGCGCTGGGCTGGTGTCGCCTCTCCTGACCTCATAACTATCTCTAAGCCATTGGAGAAACCTCTCTTGTGCTCCCTGATGTACCTTGGGGCAGACTCTGCTCCTCCACACCACTCATGTCTGCTAAAACTAGCCTCAGGCTTCAAAATGAATCAAAGCATCTCAAAACAAGATTCGACAGAGATTTTCTCTCAGATAGTAATAATCTGCCAACTTACTACAGTTTCCTGAGGAAACTTGAAAATATCAGTTCTGTGTTGTGTCATTCGTAATGAACTATTTGAGTCCTTCATTGAGTGCTAGACTGCTAGATGTGGTGGGGGCATCAGTGTACTCATTCAACAATTGGAAATGAACAAAAAGACAGAAGAATAAAACATCGAACTAATCAAAGCTCTACTATGATTCTAGTTGCATATCGCTCTGGCTGGTAATATGTGCTCAGGGTTTTAGCCTAGGCAGAGCCATTAACTAGCCATTGTAATGGCTTTTTGTTTATGAATATTCTTATTTGATATAGCATACACTTATCCATTAGTGTAACAAGTCATAAGATATGCTCAGTGTCCTTTTACAGACTTTGGTTAGAAAGTGGAGCATTTGAGTTTATTTTGAGCACAAGGGCCACAAGGGCCACATTTAGCTTTTCCCAAAGGTTTGAGAACTCTCATGGAGCTGAGTTGCTGACTTCTTTGGAGACTCGTTTCCACCACTGCCTACCAGGCCTCCATCACTGCAACCTCAGCGTTGACCCTATGGCCTAAGTCACAGAATAGACAGCCCTAGGGAAGAGAGACTCCCATCTTGGAAAAGTGGCACATGGCACTCACTCTTCCCACTGATCAAAATCAGAGTTGCTGCGAAGACTTCAACTCAGGCTCTGAAATACAAATCTACGGACTCAGGCTTTTAATTAAGAAAGACAATTAATGCCAGGCGGTGGTGGTGCACGCCTTTAATCCCAGCACTCGGGAGGCAGAGCCAGGTGGATCTCTGTGAGTTCAAGGCCAGCCTGGGCTACCAAGTGAGTTCCAGGAAAGGCGCAAAGCTACACAGAGAAACCCTGTCTTGAAAAAACAAACAAAAAAAAAAAAAAAAAAAAAAAAGAAGAGAAAAAAGAAAGACAATTAATGTATTAAAAACAAACACTCTGTGGGAAAAATCTCATATTTACCAGCAGTAATTGTATTTTAAAAAATCAGAGATAAAAGGTCTTAATAACTCTTTCTCTCCTTATCCCTGAGGTCCACAGCAGTGTTTTATATATTGATCATATGTATAGTAATTGCCATTAATTCTATTTACAAATAGAATATTGAACCCGGACACACAGGGACTTGTGATGCTAATCATGGATGTGATCACAAAGCAACTGTCTTTTCTTAACAAATGGTATTATTTTAATTTTTTTTCCAGTTTACAACTGGGGCACCGATTTCCTAAAAATTACTTTATTATTTTATTTTTCATGTGTGGGTTTTTGGCCTACATATATGTGCCCATGGAACTGAGAAGAGGTATTGGGTTCCCTGGAGCCGAAGTTACACGTGGTTTGTTGGTGCTGGGAATCAAACTCCAGTCATGTGGAGAAGCAGCCTGTGCTCTTAAGTGCTCAGCCACTCTCTAGCACCCACACTGATTTTTTTTTTAATGTGTTAAGTTGAGTTTTAACCGATGTATAAGAAAGCAAAAATTGTGCCTATGAATAGAATAACATGATGTTTTGATTTGTGTGTACATTGTAGTGTTCAACAGATTAAATGTAGGTCTGACTTGATAAAACCTTTGAAGTTCTTCGAAAGTTCCTTTGAACTGTGTGGTCCTCTGCTGCTGCTGCCGTTACTGGGAGCAGCCAAGCTGTGCAGCAGCAGCAGCAGCAGCAGCACGCTAGGACTGCAGGGCTAGTCTCTTAAATCAGAATCTAGAGTTATTCAGCTTAGCACTGAGGATGTGGAATTTCCCATTTTTATAGTATAGCAAGAACGTTGAGATAAGAAAGTAAAACTGCAATACAAATGCAGTATCTTCTTCATGTTGCTTTAGGACCGAATGAGATTCTAGGCACACATCACTGAGTTCAGTGCTGGGGATATACCAAGTGTTCAGCAAGTAGGAATCATTGTGTGTTCTTTCAGATGAGCAATATTTTTGAACTATCAATTTATTTTTTGCAAGTTATGTCTTTAATATATTCCCCCTTGCACTTTGTTTTCCTAAATTAATATTTATTGAAGAAAAATGAATGCCACTTAGAAAAATGTTGCATTTTAAAAGTTACTATTTGATAATACTCAGCAGTACTTTCCTTTAAATCTGCAGTGTATAGCTGATGTTTTTATGCTGATTGTCACCGGAAAAAGCTTTTATTGGGTGTAATATAATTTACGGTGGTTATAAAATGCTAGCAAGCTATGGGGATGAGGAAGCAGCTGTGTTTATGCTTCCTATGGCACACATTTTGTAAATATATATATGTACTATCCTTCTTTGGCTGTTGCTTTATGTAAAGCCATCCAGTGTGGAAAATAGGTTTTAAATGAAAAACTAAATGAGTTATAAATCAATTCAGGTCTATACAGGTATAATATTGCTGTAGTTTAAATTTTAATCTGTCTTTTCAATCAATGAAAAATAAGCATATGATTTTTAAAGTTGCTAAAGCAGTTTTTTAAGGGTAAGATTTATTTTTTTTTATCTATTAAATTTTAGATTACCCTTTTCCAAAACAAACTACATTTAATAAGATAAATAGTAGTATGTCTGCTAGTCCTGTAACATTGGTGGCTTTACTTTCTGAATTCCCTGATGCTTGTATTAGCTTTCAAACCACAAGTCTTGGCTCGGAAATATAATGGTCATTATCGCACTATTCCTGATTGGCCATCGCCTTGGGAGGTCCTGTTTTATTATGCCTTGTTTTCAGCCATTTATAATAATTATGATTGAGTTTTTCTGGGAAGATGGTCAGACCTGTCTGCTTTTCTTTGGCCTGAGGCCATGATAGCGGAGTCATTATGTCCCACAGCCCTGTTGCCATTTTATATCCACCAAGATAACATTTGAACAAAGACTGAGCAAAGCAGAAAACAATAGTCCTTTAACTCAGGCCTGGGTGCTGTTTCAGAGAGGTAGGGATTCCAATAGGATTTTTTCTCAGGACAGTTGTCAAGTGTATTCTTTACAAAAATACACTGAAATCTAATCCCAGGGCTGGAGAGATGACTCAGCAGGAAGAGCGTCTGACTGATCTTCCAGGGAACCCAAGTTTGAGTCCCAGTGCCCATATGTCTGTATCTCCAGTCCCAGGGGATCTGATGATCTCTTCTGGCCCCTACAGGCATTGCATGCATGTGGTGTGCAGACATACATGCAGGCAGAACACCCACACACATAAAAGTAGCACATAAATAAAATGTTTTTAAAAAAGAAAGAAAATAGTCCCAGAGATAAGTAGCAAAGATGTCACCCCCATCCTCCATCCCCACGGGGTTTCCTTCGCACACTCTTGGCCTCTCTCATCATCCATGTGGTCTCCTAGTAACACTGGTGTTCCACCTCATTGGTAAATGTGGGTGACCCACTCGGTCCTCTTGTTTTCCTCTTGCAAAGGCCCTGCCCCTAGGGTACAGCAGTGCTTTGTGCTCCTCTCCAAGATCAGGATCTGCTCTCATGGACGGCTGCTGTTGCTCCCTTCTCCTCTCTTCTTTGGAGCCAGCTGTCTGTGTCCAGCTGCTGCCTTGCCCTGTGCCTTCATCAGTGGCCTGCCCTGGGCAAGGCTTGCCTGTGACCAGGAACAGAAGGCTGCCTGAATTCTAGTACCGTAGTACCAAGTGCTCTATGCTTCCAGCTTTGACGACTGGTCCTTAACTGAACTGTGTTCATACAGTGTATACATGTGTCTTCATGCTACATAAAATTTACTTATTCAGACTGATGGTGTTTAAGATATTTTCAGAGTCCCAAATAGTATTAGGAATTAAGGAGGTCTAGGTAGCTTAACATATGGGATCCTCAGATGCTCATATGATGACACTCTTGATGATTAACATGACCTTTGCCCTTTTTTTTCTTCTTCAGTCCAGAACACCTAGTTTGGTTGGTGACACTGTCTCACTTATAAGTAGGAGAATTAATACACTTTAAAATTGGCTAATTCAAAAACATGTTTTTTCTCCATCATTCTCTCTCCAGAGAAGCCCTTGACTTCCAGCTCTTTGCCAAGAGACATGATGCTTCCAAATCATAAAAGGAAAAACCAACCTAAAAAACTGTTCCCAAAATAATTGTTTTATTCCATGTAATAACCATTTCTTGAGTAAACATAGTCTGCAGACAGGGAAGCTGTGAAACCAGAAAGCCCTGTGGCTGTTGCCCGTGCGTGCTCCCCACTCTGTAGCGGGCAGACGGCAGTGGGGTCAGCCCTGCGGTAGTGTCTGGAGGGACGCAGGCCTGAACGGCATTTCATAGGCGAGCTCCGCGTCTCAGTGCTGCGTTTGTATTCCCCTGTGATAAAAACACGTCCTAGATTCCAGTCAACCCATTTTTAAATGAATTTCATGAACTGATTTGAACTAACTGTGTGCTGGAGAATTGAATAAGTTATGCAACTGACCGTGATCTTACTGCTAGTGCTGGGAGCTAAGCTGCAAGCCAGTCAGTCTGATGCTGAAATCCTCTATAACGATGTGTTCCCAGAGCATTTGTACTGGGGTAAGGTATCAGAATGACTGTTGATCCCTTTTCATTCATCCTTCTACACTTGTTCTCAGTATGAGGATAGGAAGTTGTCAGAATATGATAGTCTGTGTAACCTGTTAATAAAATGATTAGTTTATATAAGTCAGTAATTTTCTCTATTAATATTAGACTCACTAAAGTCCAACATTTCCAATTAATTTTTCTTTGATACTTGATGTATGGTGTGTGTGTGTGTGTGTGTGTGTGTGTGTGTGTGTGTGTGTGTGTGTTTATGTGTGTATGTGGAAGTCAAATGTTACCCTTGAGTGTTTTCCTCCATCAACCCCCACCTTACTTTTGGGAACACTGTCTCTCACTGACTTGGAGCCCGGCATTTTGGCTCAGCTGGCTGGTTAGAGAGCATGCTGGAATTGACCATCTCTGTCTCTCAGTTCTGTTACACCTGGCTGTTCCATGGGTTCTGGGATCTGAATCAGGTCCTCATAATTGTCCAGCAAGCAATCTATCCAAGGAGATGTCTCTTCAACCCCCTTCACTTACACTCTTACCTTAGGTTTTATTCCTTAGAAAGCCTTTGATTGGACCTCGTAAGATGTAACACATTTGACCATAAGGGTATTAACCATCTCAATTTGACCAGTTTTTACAGAATATTTTATTTTAATGCACTTCTTTCCCAGCATATCAAATCATTAAGACACTATAATTTTGAATAATGAGGGGAAAGGGAGGAGGAGAGAGAAAAAAAATCTGAACTAAGAAACAATGTCCATGAACTTGTTGCTCTTTTTTGAGCCCACGTGGAGGCATTGACAGGTTGGGAGCGGGTGAACCTGTGCCAAGCGCCTGATTAGACAGGGACTCAGAATGGAGGTCATGTAAACTAGTGCTCTTAAACTTGGCTTGTCTCTAAAGTGATGATATCACGTGTTATTCCAGCTGGAAGCCAGAGTAATAATCAGGCCAAGTTAATTTAATACTGACAATTTTGTTTCTTAGTGTGTTAGGGTCTACCAAAAATACTGCAAGTGCAGACTTTATGCGGGTAGTTGAAGGTGCTGCGTACATGTAGGTGGGTCTTCATTTAGTGAAACACAAGAGTTGCCTAGCCCTTCTGGTTTGCTTGACCAGAAGAGAAAATAGTAACGTGTGTCTTACTGCACTGACCCTCTGTCCTCAGCCTTTGCTCCCAGTGCCATGCTGGCTACCCAGTGATGGATGAGATTATTATTTTCTTTTTCCTTGTTAAACATCTGTAAGTTTCTAGGAGTGCTATGAATCCAATTCCATGCCTTGCACATACTAGGCAATGACTTTACCACTGGGCCACACTTTTAGCCCTAACATCTGAATGTCTAAGAATGAAAGGAAATAACATGGTGTAATGGAGTTTCTTTTGACATTATTTTCCCTTGGAGAAAATATCTTGCTTATTATGACCATTTACAGAAATCTTGGATATAGCTTAAAGGCATGGTTTTATTTTTAAATATGTATTCTTTGATAGTTCCTTATATTTATACACTCTATTAATCATACCATCCATGTTCTTGTCCTCCAATTACTGTGAGTGCCCCTTACCCCCTCTCCCTTTAAGAGTCATGTGTGTTTGTGTTGTTGTTGTTGTTGTTAGTAACCTTCTGAGTTCAATAGTGCTGCCCATATGCACATGTGTGTGTGACCATCCATTGGGCATGAACAGCCTACCAGCAGCCACATGTTCAAGGATAACTCTCCCTCCCTCAACAGCCATCAACTGCCAGGACCTCCTCTGGTTGGGGTGGAGCCTCAGGGACCTTTCCCATGTGTGCTGGAATTTGGACTGGTTTCATCTTGTACAGGTTACCCCAGCTGCTGTGAGCGGATGAGTCCACAGCTCTGTCATACGCAGAAGTCAGCATTATGCTACACAGCTCTCCTCCTAACTCTCGCTCCTAACATGGGTTCTAACCCTGCTTCCAAGAAGTTCCCTGAGCCCTGGATGGTGGAGAGTTATATGGAGGACCATCCACAGCTGAGCACTCAGAGTTATTTATACTTGACACTTTGATCAGTCATGAGTCCCTGCATTAACTACTACTCACTGCAAAAGAATCTTTATTGACCAAAGTTGAGAGAAGCAAAAAAAAAAAGGTGAGTATAAATATAAATATTTAGAATACATCTGACATGACTGTTTCACAAAAGAACAACAGTAGACTGCTCCTGTGGCGTATGATCTCCCTAGTCATTGACTTTTCATGAGGTTTAGTGTTGTGGAATATAATTTAAGATGTGTTACATTCATTTTAAAAGACACTAAAAAGACATAATGTGGGGGCTGAAGAAATGTCTCAGCTGGTAAAGTGCTTGCTGTGAACATGAGGATCTGAGCTTTCCCTTCAGAACCCACATAAAAATGCTGGACATGGTGGGGTAGGCTTGTGATCCCAGTGCTGAGGACTAGAAACGGTGTCCGTAGGGCTCACTGGCCAGCCCACCTGCCTCTAGATGCACAGGCATGAGCAACACACACACATGTGTGCACACACATACAAATACACCAAGACATAATTTTGAAAGATTTATTTTTATTTGTGTGTGTGTGTGTGTGTATGTGTGTGTGTCTGTGCACTTGAATGCTGCATGTGTACATGTACCTATGGAGGTCAGAAGAGGGTGTTAGATCCCCTGGATCTGGAGTTACAGATACCCTAGACCTGGAGTTAAAGGCAGCTGTGAGTCACCTGACATGGATGTTGGGAACTGAATTCAGGTCCTCTGGAACAGCATCAAGCACTCTCAACCACGGGGCAATGCAGCCCATAAAGACAGAATTTTGACTAAGTTATCCAAAAGGTTTTCCATGCTCAACTGCCATTTAATCTATGTTTTGAAGGAGGATACTTCATAGGTAGGAAGGGTGATATTCAAGAGATGACCCAGACACAGAGTGCACAGGCTTTGGGGACTAATTTGCTGTAACAGAGTTAAGAGCCAAGGTGAGAGGCTTCGTAGAGCTCAGGTGGGGCAGAGTTTTTAATCATAGCAGAGGTTGGGGTGAGGGGATTTCCAGGGTCCAGGAACCTGATTGACTGATAATTGTCTAGGGTATCTGTAGGTGTGTGCTACACTCAGGGACATCTGGACACCTTATCTAATGGTTGGAATGTTTGGGATGTCAGGTCCTTCCTCATCCCTGGGTGGATCCCTGGGTGGTATCAGCTTAAGGTCCTTCCTGGATCTGGGTGTTGCCTGCCATTAAGCCTGTCACAGAAGCTACAGCAGTCTCTGTCTGTTCCTAAGTCCTTTCTTTTAGTGTTCACATGAACTTTGTTTTTAATTCAGACCAAGTAATGAAGTACATATGGGTACTTTTCAAAGTAAAATTTTCAAAAATGAAAAACTTGTAGAAAACAACTAACCAAGTCCGATTTCTAGTTTTAAATAGTGATTTATGTGTTTTTCCCCAAGAAAGTCAAGAGCAGCACACATCTGTCAGTCATCTCAGAGGGTCACTCCTGCTGGCTGCGCTTGGGAACGCCCTTCTTATTATCCAGGGCTCTGGGTGCCTGTGCCATATGGGCTCCACATCTGGTGGCCAGTCCATGTTCTTTTGGGAGGGGGGGGGCAAAACTCCCTTTGCGGAACAGCATAGATACATTTCTACAGAATCTAGTACTGCCCTTGTCTGCAAATATCAGGCCCCAAATTAAATGCATAGCTCTGAAGTTATAGTCCTCTTCATAGCTCATGGAAACTAAACAAGACACAGTACAAATTAGGGCTTTAAACTACTGGGCACCAGTTTTCTCCCAGTACATTACTTTCGATGATATCTCTTTGATGTCTTGACATATCTCTGAAATCATGATTAAATATGGTAACCAGAACTACTTCTGACTTGCACTGGGAAAGTCATTTGGAATCAATACTAAAAGGGAAATGCTGCTTGGAATGGCTCCTTTAGTTTTAATGAGTTTAAGTGGTGTTGAAGTTTCAAGTCTTTTTTTTTCCTCACGTCCTCCAGAACTGTCATTAGAAAAGTTATCATGATCTGTTATTAAACTAAATATACACTTCAAATGAAACAGTGAGTCCCAGATATTATTAGCAAATGTTTGTCACTCAATGTTTTTCAGATTTATCCTAGACATCCATGGTCCCGTTTGTAAAATGACCAACTTTTTGGCAAGCACTCTTAGCAGTCTGTCTGCAGTCACTTGAAAAGAATTTCTTCAATCAAAGCCTTGAACGTCAGAGCATATACATGTTTCTTGGCAGGTGCTGAAGATTGTCTTGGCGACTGAAATACAACTCTGTGTTCCAACACTGAGATCTTGATTCCTAACCCCCAGCCATGGTTGCTTCTCCCACTGTTTTAGAACACAAGTACAAATTGTATCCGTTTTCTGTGTGAAAAACCAGAGAGACTATTTAAAACTAGATGATAAGGCTGCGTTGGAACATGTTTTCCAAATGTTACATGGTGTGTGAAGCTGCTTTAGTGATGGGCTGATGGGAAAGCAGCCTGGCCAGGGAACTGACTGGTGCTGGAGGTTTACTCCTTCAAAGTGATGTCAGGTACAGCGGCAACAAAAGGGTGCAGTGCGCACGGTCACTTACACCTGCTGCTAAGCAGTTTGCTCTGCTGTTCCTCTGACGCCTCCCCAGCCAGTGTTAGCATCCCAGGCCTGGAGATATCACCAGCTGTAGCAGGAATCTTCAAAGTTCTTATTAATAAAATCAAACCGGAGGCCAGTTATGTGCTTAATCAGCCACATGCTTAACCAGCCAAATGCTTAACCAGCCAAATGCCTCTAGTTTCTGGTCCTCAAGCCTTATATACCTTTCTGCTTTCTACCATCACTCCCTAGGATTAAAAACTTGCTTCCTGGGATTAAAGGCGTGAGTCACCATGCCTGGCTGTTTCCAATGTGGCCTTGAACTCACAGAGATCCCAGATGGATTTCTGCCTCTGGAATGCTAGGATTAAAGGCGTGTGCTATCACTGCCTAACTAGTGGCTTTTCTGTTCTCTGATCCCAGATAAGTTTATTAAGGTACACAATATTTTGGGGAACACAATACCACCACATCTTTTTTTTGGGGGGGGGGAACACAATACCACCACAACCAGCCTTCTTGCTCCTCATCTCCTCATCACCATCTACCAGCAAAACCAGCCTGGTCTTATTTTCCTGCATTTGCCTCCTGGAAGTCCGTTTTAATCTACCCCGATTGTTCTCCCTTACTACAGTACATCTTGATTTGGAATGTGTCTGGGTCGTCGGGTGGGGAGAGCAATCCCTGAACTAACTGCAGAAACTTAACCGTAAGTCTGGAGATTAGTCATTAGATGGGATTCCTGTCACGACCCGCCTTCGGAGGGGTTACAGGTGAGGAGACGTTGCCACTTGGTTGCAGTTGCATTGCTGTGATCGGATTATTAGCAAGTTCTTTTAATTGATTTGTGTGGAGGGGCTGGGGATATGGATACATTGGTACAGTCCTTGCCTTGCAAGCATGAAGACCTGAGTTGGGAACCAGCACCCAGTAAAAGCCCTGTAGCTTCAGCACAGGTGGGGAGAAACAGATCCCTGGAGCTCATCAGCCTGCCTAGTCAGCTGCTGAGCTCCAGGTTGAAAAGACAAGGACTCCGGCAAACAAGAGTTGAAGGGTGTGTGTGCGCATGTCCATTACTGAAACTGGAGCTTTGGTATTTGCCTGGGCTAGCTGGCCAGAAAGCCCAGGGATCCATTTGTTTCTGTGTACTGTCATACCTGGCTTTGTTTGTTCTGCATGTGTGCTGGAGATTTGAACTTGGGTCCTCATATCAGGTCCTCATGCTTGCTCTGCAAGCACTGTACCAACTGAGCCATAGCCCCAGCCTCTTGAAGTATATTGTCTTCAATTGTTAAATACTTTTATCCACATTTTTCTTTAATGAAATAAGATGTTGTTTTTCTTCCTTATTTTCTTGAGGACAGTCTGAATGGTCAGGATTAGCTCACTCATGGGACTCAATGGAGAGCTGCTTGACCTTTCAAAATCATTTCCCCACTTGTGGAATCAAGGTAGCTTGTGTGGTTTTCAGTAAGGTCCCACATGCTGCTGGTTTTAGGTGATGAAGGTAGAGATTTGATCCTTGCAGTAACTGCTGTCTGTTTGGCTCCTCAGTTGCCTACCACCTCATTAGCCAGTATGTTAATAATGCTAGACTTTTCCGTCATTGACATAAGCATCTCGATACCATTGCAATGGGCTTCTACCGCATTCTTCACAGGAAAGTTTATTTTACTTTATTGAAAGGACAGATAAAGCATTTCATATACCCTGTGGGTGCAGTGGTAAAAGCATTATTACTGCCACTTATATTTTGTTCTTAGTATGTGTTAAAATATATGTTAAAATAGTAAGGAATGGAGGCCATATGGTATTCTTAGTTCAACGAATAAGGAGGTCTGAAGAGCTCTTTGGTCTAAAGTTTCACCGAGACTCTTTATGATGTTATTTACTGTACGACTTGATTCTTTAGCCTGAATTAGCATGAAGCTTTTGTGTATGGACTCAAGTTGTTCTATTTTCTCTCTTAGCGGGGCCTGACTGAAGGCAGGTAGGGCTTTGGAGTCTGGGTTTAATTTCAAACCCCTCTTTGTCAAATGTCACATTTCTGAAGAATGAATTAACTCTGAGGTAGTTTTTTTCTTTCTCTATTCCAAAGAGTCTTCGGAGGTTTTATTTTGGCACTGAACCTCTCAGGGGAATTTTTTTCCTATACACCTGCAGCAATAAAACATAAAAGCTAGTGCTCTCGAGTTCTAGCCTCACTAATCTCTTTCTGCTTGTGCTTGAGACAGTCATATCTAGAATTTTATGTGAAGTTAGGTTGTCTTTAGATGTCAACTCCGCCAAAGAAAAAGAGTGCATTTTGCACAAAGCCTACTAAATAATTTTTGTGTAATCGCCATAGCTGGAAAGTTTTTATTGGGACCATGTGTGTTTACGCACACCTCATTTATCATTATTACTGGAGTATTTCCATATTTTAATAACTAGAGAAGCCAGGATAATATACACAGACCGAGAGCATACCTTGGTCACCTGTCTACCCGCACCATGTTATTTAGTTTTCTCTTATGTGTAGAATTGTTTTGTTTTTATTTTTATTTTTTTAATCAACTCTGTTTTCTTTCTTTCTTCTTCTGTGTTTTTTATGTGTACCGATATTTTGCCTGCATGTCTATCTGTGCACCATGTGTGTGGTTGGTGCCCTCAGAGGCCAGAAAAGAGGGTCAGATCCTTAGAACTGGGGTTGTAGACAGTTACGAGATGCCATGTTAGTGTTGGGAATTGGCTGGGGTTCTTAGTTGTTGAGCCGTCTCTCCAGCCTCTATTTTCTTTCTTTTATTTTTGAGACAGTGTCTCCCATGTATCCCTGGGTGAATGCATCAAAGTCACTATGTAAAGGAGGCTGCCTCACACTCACAGAAGTCCACCTGCCTATGTTTTGAGAGCGGTGAAAGTAAAGGTGTGTGTCACACCTGACTTAACTCTATGTTCTAACAAGACAGAACAAGTAAATATGCTGCCTGAAGATTACTGATGGGGTCTTTGTGAAGAGTTAAAGTTCATCTGGGAAGTAGAATTTGATCCATTTGCCTATCATTTTAAAACTACAATCATGTCAAGAAAAAAGATGATTCCAGGTGACTGTTCAAAATAACTACCCTAAAACTCCATTTATAATAAGATCAGTTCTTCCTGCATTTTAATATTAGTCATTTGTCTGTAATTCTAATGGATCTCTGTTTCCCCACTCCCTCTCCCAATACTTCATTGTGCTGTTTTCTCTCCCTGTATTTTCTCTATTTACTGAACACCCTCCCTGTCCCAGACTGTGTTCTTGGTTTGGGATGTGAGATGCACAAATAATTGCTATCAGTTCATTATTTTCACTGTGATGATAACAGCCTGGCTGCACTAGAGGTGACAGAGACCTGAATGGACTTTTCCTTGTGTTGACTGACTCTTGCAAGGTTAACTTCACTGGCTTTCGCGGGACACACACACACACACACACACACACACACACACACACACATTTGTTTTCAAGGAACCGAGGTTTCCTGACAGTGAATTCTACTCAGTTTGAACAAAGGTGCTTTGCCTGCATCCTTTAAAATCTAGCTGGAGGAATTGCTGCTGGAGAGGCCACAAGCACTGTAAGACAACTGAAGAGGGGGTGGAAAGCAAACCGGAAGCAGCAGAAAAGGGAGGCATCACCTTGTTGAGCCAGACATCAGACTCCCTGGCTGGGCCTTTGGTCCTACCATGTATGGTCTAACCCAGTGGTTATAGTCATTTTTCTCAAAGTACGCTCTTGCATTCTTGAACATTTTCACTGGTGTCAAGGAGTTTTTGCTTTTGTAGGTTAATGATATTTATTGATACTAGCCACCTTAGAAATTAAAACAGAACATTGAAAAGTGCTTATTAAGTGCTTATTAAAAGAATAATTATTATTTGTTTAAAATAACTATGTATAGGGACACAAAAACATTTTTCATGAAAATAATTCAGTTTTTCAGATCAGACATATTTAGTAAGAAGAATAACATTGTTTTGCATTTAGCAAATCTCTTTAATGTCTGCCTTAATAGAAGACAGCTGCATTCCCCTGTACACTTCTGCATTCAATCTGTTGTCAGATCACACATCACACGGCCTCTGGAAAACTTCACTGGGAGCTCCTGAGAGAGCAACAGTGGAAAAGGCAGATGATTATCCATATAATTATGAAAATAATTTTGACCTCATGGACCCTCTGGAAAAGTCCTGTAAGAGTTCCCTGACCCTGACCATAGAAACATTGAGCCTAAACAAATATTCAGAGTCACCCATTTCCATGCACTTCTGTACAGTCTCTCTGGGTCGGTACCAGCCCCTCTCTCCCAATTGCTTTCCCAGCTGCCCTGTAGTTTAGGGAGTGGGGTCTTAAGCATAGAGTCAAGTATGGTCTTCAGGACAGATCTTCATCACTGGAGGGTCTTCCACTCCTTCCTTTAAGAAAGGGATTAATTCAGAACAAGTGGGCTCACTTTCTACAGTTCAAAACTAGAGTTGAAGTCCTTTCTACAGTGACCAGGGTTTAGAGGTGATTGGCTAACTGAACAGTACTTCAAAGGAGAATCATCAAAAGATACCTATATTAACATTTTAGAAATTTATAAAGTATAATTCATTGCCACTATGGAAAAATTTTCTTTGTTGTTGTTGTTTTCGAGATAGGGTTTCTCTGTGTAGCTTTAGTGCCTGTACTGGATCTCACTCTGTAGTCCAGGCTGGCCTCCAACTCACAGAGATCCTCCTGGCTCTGCCTCCCGAGTGCTGGGATTAAACGTGTGCCACCACTGCCTGGTCACTATGGGAATCTTTTTATACAGACCCCAAGCCTTGTCTTTCAGTCAGTGTTTGCTGACTGGAGTTCTCCCTCTTCTTTGATCCACATTAAAAATGTATTTCTGGTTTTCTGTTTTTTAAAAAATGAGGTATGATCTTCACATCATGTTCAAGACCCTCTGAGTTCTGAAAGTAATGTTTGGCTATTTATTCATGCTGTAGTTTCTTTTGAAAAAAGACAAGTCTCGCCATCTTTTCCTAGGCCTAACACTGTGGCTGGTCTTAATTGATAGAGTTGATATGTGTGAGAGCCTGCTAGTTCAAGAGACTGAACGAGGGTATGCATGCATGAGGGCATGAAGCAGTGGTTATAGAACAAAATTCTTTATAAATGATATCTTATGACTCTATTAGCAGTACAAGGAATGGTCAGGTAGACATTCTTTTATACATAAGATGAATAGCTTCTAGTTAGTGTTAGAATAAAATGAATGCAACATTAGCTAAAAGTCTGACTGTTACTCAGAGTGCAAACCATGTTTGGATTCTTCAGTCTTAAGCATATAGCAGTTTCAAATTTTACTTTGCTGGAACTTTCTACAATTGTTTTCTGAATATTTTACATCACAATTGGTTGGATTCAGAATGTGTGGATGTGGAGAGACTGCTGTATTGTGGCAGTGCCACAAAGTTGTTCTGATAGTTAACGTATATAGCTTGCATTAAATGTATGGTACACAGTGAGTTTTCAATAAATGTTCCCAGAGTCAGTGTTGATTATAGATACATTACCCAACCATCACTTTCCTGATAAATGATTGTTCCGTTTGTCAAGTTTTTAGTTCTTGGCAAATTTAAGTATGTAAAGTCGCGAATACTTCTTTTCACACTACTCAGACATATTCTTTTCTTCCTCTCTTGATCCATGATATATATAGATTTGGCTTCCTTGGATATTAAGAATTAATAGTTTGGGCTGGAGAGATGGCTCAGCAGTTACAAGCCCTGGCTGCTCTCCCAGAGGACCAGGATTCAATTCCCAGCACCACATGGCAGCTCTCAACCATTTGCAACTCCAGTTCCAAGGGATCCGATATCCTCTTCTTGCCTCCTTAGGGAACACACACACACACACACACACACACACACACACACACACACACACACGCACACACACGCACACACGTAGTGAATAGACATACATGTAGGCAAACACTTATACACGTAAAATAAAGAAAAATGTTTTTAAAAGAATTATTAGTTTGGTAATACAACAATGTGAAAAATGTGGGGCTGCAAAATGGCTCCGGGGTAGAAAGGGGCTTATTGCACATGCCCAAGTTTGCTCTCCAGAACTCATGCTGGAAGAGAACTGACTCCCGAAAGTTGTCCTCTGACCTCCACAAATATGCTGTGCCTGCCCACACTCATATACCTGTCCATGTGCACTCTCTCTCTCTGTCTCTCACACACACATTAATAATAATAATAATAATAAAATTTTTGAAGAGGAAAACTGTGAAGTTTTTGCACGATTTTTTAAAAAATACTTCTTTACCCCTAATGGCACTTAAAAATTTGATTTTAGAAGGTAATATGCATGTATAAATTTCATAGTCAAATGTAAATAGTTCTCAGTGGCTATATGAGAGGACATTAAAAGTGCTGAAGCTGTGTGATACAATCTTCCTAATCTGTGGGGAAATTGCAGTGGTTCCATGGCCTTTGGCATGTTTTGATCCAACACTGAAATCCCGTTTACCCTGTTATTCTCCTGTGGGGAAGTTAACCTTTGTTTAGTGCATTGTTGTAGAGTGCTGTCCTCTGAGCATACCGGCCATTGCTGTGCCCTTCAGAGCAGTGTGACTACTCGCAAGAGACCTTCAAGACCAATCGGGCTTGGTGACGGTCCTTCGTAGAAGAGGCTCGAGGCTCCTTTGACTGTCCCCTGAGGTCCCAACTGCTGCCTGTGTACCCTCGTGCCAATGGTGTGGTTCTTCCCTAGTTGCATGTGGCCTTGTGGGCTGAGAGAACACTGGAGCACACAGAGGGTGGGAAGTTAACTGAAGGGGTCCCCCATCTGTGCAGAGAGGGGGAAGTTGTCATCCTTGCTGGGGTGAGACTTCCTGGTAGTGTAGCTGCTTTCGGGTCACCCACACTCTTGTAAGCAAACACCACCCCCATACTCTATAAGTAAGCCCACTAAACTCTGGTTTGCCAAGGTAGACTTCGCTAGAATCACACTTAGATCTGTAATTTGTGCCCTTTCAGGGGTGAGTGGATGTTCGCATCTCTCCAGGAGAAGGTCACACAACATACCATGTGATTTAAAGCAGCTGAGATGACATGTGGCTCATCCTCTCCCTCCTATTTATACAGTGATGACCAAAAGCTGTCCGAGTATTATTGGTGTAACTTCCAGCATGGACCATGCATCTTCTCTAGGCCTTGATGGCTTGCCATCGTCCTTCCTCAGTTCAGCACAGCTTAACATTGTATCCTTTTTATAGTCGATGCCAAAAAGGCCTCTGGGAATTCCCTCATGAGAAATTTTTCCCCTGCACTTTTCCCTTTCACACCTTCCTCTTCTTTTTCTTTGTCACAACCAGTTTCTCTGGCCCGTAGATAAGTTCATGTCCAGTCCACGTGCACTCGGTTGACAGTGCATTCCATTTAATTGCGCTCTCGTGCTGCCATTTTTGCTTTGATACACCTGTGCCTCTGTTGGCCTGTTTCCACCTCCAGTTAGCCCTGTTTTCTTTATCCATTTATTGGGGGAACTGCTGTTAACTGTTAGTGCTGACTATGACTAGGCAAACTATTCAAAGCCGAGTCTCCCAATGTGCTAATCTGCTTTTAAGATTTTATTTTATTTTTTATTGATGTGCCTGTGTCTTGCGAGTATATGTCATGTGAGTTACAGGTGTTATGAGCTGCCCACCATGGGGGCAAGGAATAAAACTCCAGTCCTCTGGAAGAGTAGGGTGAGTTTACATGGTTCTGGTGAGTTCTCAGGGGAGCTCATTGAGCATTTGGGTATACATGTGCCTTTGTTTGTTATTTTGGGACTATTAGAAGCTATACAGGGCATAATGCAAATTAAATTGATATTGTTAAGACAGAATGTACTTTTTATCTCCATTTATCTTCCAGTAGTAAATACAGGGTTTGGTCTGAACACACTTAGTCTAAAGCAGACTCTGCATGGGATGGAGGCAAACTCTTTTGGTTATTAGCAGAGTGCTTACACTATCTTCTGCCTTTCCAAACAGGAAACTGCAGACTTGTTTCCAGGAACAGATTATTGCTTTCCCTGTGAGTAGAGGAGATCTGCTATTAGTCATGGAGACAGCACATAGGCTTTCATTCCAGCTGTGATTAAGTTGGGGTGTACAGTACATTTTCTTTTTCATTTGCAGTCCCGTTAATAGTTTGTAATGTTCAGTTTCCTCTTTTAGCATTTCCTGTATCTTGTTGGACTTTTGTTGAGGGTGAGTTTAGAGGTTGCAAGATCAGAAGAGGATGGACATTGCTGAATAGAGAGTAAAACCTGCATGCGTTACACGTACCCAAGTTCACCAGCTTTCTAATAGTCTGGCGTGAAGCATTCAGGTCCAAAAGGATTATCCATCCCCTGGCTGGGAGAGTTAACCCTCATTATGAGCAGGATTTTTGATTTTGTCTAGTGATCACTATGCTGTGATCTGATCTGGGTTCTACCCACCAAATCTACTGTGGTAAAGTTGTGATAACATGAGGCCTTTGAGTGGTCATTAGGTTTAGGTGAGGTCAGGACATCAATGGGACCCTTACTGTGACAAGATTAGTACTCTGTCAGAAGAGGTAGCAGTTCTCCTTCTCTACTCTGTGTGGGAACACAAGACGTTCAGTCATCTACAGCAAAGAACTCTCTCTCACACCTGACTAACCTGAAAATCTAATTTCCTGCCTCTAAAACTGTGAGAAAATGTAGTTTGTGTTGTCAAAGCCACCTGATCTACAGTATTTTTGGTGTGACAGCCAAAGCTGATTAATCTGTTCAGATACCCTGTCACTGATAATTGGGAGGCAGTCTGGCTTCAGGCTGTCCATACTCTGGAAATATATGTTGGGGATATTTTTCTCACACTAACCTAGGCTCTAGTTCTCTGGACACCTTAGTGGCCTCAGTGTCAGATAAGACAATGTCCAAGGGCTCAGCCCACAGAACTGCCCCCTTCAGATAGATGCCACAAGCCCTGCAACACTCTTTCCTTTGCCCAGCTGAGCATAAAGCAGTGGTTCCCAGAGCACTGTCTTCATGTCAATAATTTGTTGGTGTAAGTTTTAGAAGATAAGAAAATATGTATGTCTATTGTTATAAAGAATGCACATCCTAACCAGCCAAAGGAAGACAAGGCAAAGGGCAGAACATTTTCATGCCCTTTCCCAGTAGGTAGGTTACTTGCCCCAGCAAGTCCCTGTGTTTAAGCCGTAAGGTCATGAAATCTTGTTCAAGAGCTCTTGTAGAGCCTGGTCTCCAGTCCTCATGTTCCCATTGATTGGTGGATGGAGATGGGATTCTAGGACTTTAATTACTTGATCTTTCTGGTGACCAACCTCATCATGATGTCATCTAGGGGTCCTACAGTAGTTCCTGCATTAGCGTAAGCTCATGTGCATTCAAAGGAGGCTTGTAGGAGTAACTGAAGACACTGAACACATTTCATTGATTTATTTTGTGTATGAATGTTTTCCTTGCATGTATGTATGTACACCATGTGTGTGCATGGTGTCCAAGGAGGTCATAAGAAGGCCTCAGATCTCCCGGAGCTAGAGTTACAGATGGTTGATGACTACCATGTGGGTGCTGGACACTGAACCTAGATCCTCTGCAAGAGCAACAAGCGCTCTTAACCACTAAGCCATCTCTCTTGCGCCTGAAGATCCTTCTATTTCAGGAAATTCTAGGGGGTTTTAGGAGCTCTTTGTTAGGAATCAGAGACAAAGCCAAAATGTATTTCTTACTATTTCCTACAATGCCAAGTTTATTCTTCATTGTTTCTAGTCATCTCCTCATTCATCATAAGATGTGTAAAAAGGAAGAGAGATAAAAAGGTAAGCATCTGTGTAGTCTGCACAGGTTCCTTTTGATGGGGAAATAATAAGGAAAACATGCTCTTCTCAGGAGAAAACGCTCCTTTTTTTCCATCTCCGAGCCATTATTGGGAGATGAAATAAGTACATGCTTTTAGAAGGGCGGAGCGCTTGCATCAGCCTGACTACAGAAGAGCCTTGACCCCTCACCTGACTCCAAACAGTCTTGGCAGCGATACTGTGGTTGGTGAGAAGCTAATTAGAAGATGGGACTTTCTAGGGACTCTTCAAATGACCCAGAGTTTCAAACAGATGTTTTGGGGAAATGCATACCTGGGGAAATGCTCTTCCATTAGCCAATTACTTTGTTGCAACTGTCACAGGCCCTTTTTTGCAATAATTATGAAGAATTATGTCCCATCTGGCAGCTCACATGTTGAGCTCAATTTGAAGGAAATTTAGTGGTAATTATAGGGCCAGTGTTTCTGTTAAGTCTTGAAAAAGAGCCTATCCCAACTGCAAAGACTTTGGTGAAAAAGCAGAGCACATGTGGAGGGAGGAGTCTTGTAGAAATGGGAAGCAAATCCGGTGTATGCACCCCCCCCCCCGACAATATCAAACAAAGAAGTGCCCAAGAACATAACACGCCACAGCATAACAGAGCGCCGAAACCTCCAAGCTACAGCACTGGAATAGGATTCTATGGGTTGGTTCTTACTGGCTTCTGATGTTTCAACAATTTTTTTGTATTTTTAGAGTTCCTTTGTACATTTTAAAACATTAGCTTATAAGTCTCTAAAGCCATGGGTTTTAATGTTTTTTTCTCCCAGTGGAATTATGAAATTATAAAATAATTTTTGTTTAAATTCAAAATTCAACCTTATTTCTTTTTTTTTTTTTGTTTTTTTTTTTTTTTTTTTTTTTTTTTTTTTTTTTTGTGTTTTTTTTTTTTTTTTTTTTTTTTTTTTTTCTCGAGACAGGGTTTCTCTGTGTAGCTTTGTGCCTTTCCTGGAACTCACTTGGTAGCCCAGGCTGGCCTCGAACTCACAGAGATCCACCTGGCTCTGCCTCCCGAGTGGTGGCATTAAAGGCGTGTGCCACCACCGCCCGGCACAACCTTATTTCTTAATCAAGTGAAAAACAAATCTTAAAGTTGAAATTGAAGACAACAATAATAACTTGCTAAGACTGTGGAAGGTTTGATTTTAATTATTTAATTTTTTTTTTTTTTTTTTTTTTGGTTTTTCGAGACAGGGTTTCTCTGTGTAGCTTTGCGCCTTTCCTGGAGCTCACTTGGTAGCCCAGGCTGGCCTCGAACTCACAGAGATCCGCCTGGCTCTGCCTCCCAAGTGCTGGGATTAAAGGCATGCGCCACCAACGCCCGGCCTAATTATTTAATTTTTAAAAACATTTCTATGTCACACAGTGGAAGAGCAGTGGATGGGGTGTGGGGGAAGGAAAGGGGAATGTACTGGGAACAGGGGAGGGAGGGGAAACTTTGACATGTAAAACTAACTAACTAACTAACTAAACAAACACACAAATTTCTCTCTCTCTCTCTCTCTCTCTCTCTCTCTCTCTCTCTCTCTCTCTGTGTGTGTGTGTGTGTGTGTGTGTGTGTGTGTGTGTGTGTGTAGTCTACATAAGTTTATGTGTACCACATACTTGCAGTTACCAGGAAGGGTCAGAAGAGGGCATCAGACTTGCCCCTGAAAGTAGAGTTACAGGTGCTTGTGAGCTGTCTGATATGGATGCAAAGAAGTGAACTTGGCTCCTCTGTAAGAGCAGTAAGTATTCTTAACTGCTGAGCCGTCTTTCCAGACACTTGACTTTTTTAAAAAATCAAATAATGAATTATTGTTTTGTTTATTAGCCTTTAGGTTTTCAAATATTAAATAAAAGTTTTATTCAATTCTGTAGTATTGTATTGAGGGGTGTGTGTGTGTGTGTGTGTGTGTGTGTGTGTATGTGTGTGTAAATAAAATTACTTATGTAAGGTAACTAAAATTACTGTGACACATTCTTGGGACCTGGGAAAGGCTTTGCCCCTTCTGCCTCCCACTCAAGGCCTCAAAGTAGTATAAGTATTGGGAAGCAAGCATGCAGTATAAAGTATCAGTTTCCATACTTCCTAGCAGGCCAGCCAAGAACCATCCCAGCAGATGGAGGAAAAAGTTTATTTCGGGAAGATATGAAGACATTTTTGTACTTGTAAATATTTTCTTACCCCATATTTTAAAAATTAACATCTAATTAGCAAGGGTCACATTGACTTGTGTTTTATAAACCAACTCTGCATTTTATTTTAGACCAAGATGAAATAGTCATTCATTTTTTAAACCATCTCCCAATGTGATATTATATTTACAATAAAGAACATCTGGATATTTGCAATTGGAGAACTCTTCGTGCTTTTGAAATATGACATTCAACAAATAGTTCAACTGTTGAACGGCAATCAGCCATGTCTCAGATATTGGCGTAGATTTGGTTTTGTTATTAAAGCATTTGTTTTTGTATCACTTAAAACATCTTCATATGGTATGTAGGTGGTAAAAAGGCAGGTTGGACTACAAGGGAGAACTCTGAAATTTTGTAATAAATTAGGGTAATTATGCTAGGGTGGTTGAGCTTTAATGAAGAATAATGGCCGTTGTTTTGTTTTCCTCCTTTGGTCTGGCCTTGAGTCTCCCCTAGTGAGAGCAAGGTGGTGCAACACTGCCCCCTGCTGTAAGACTCGGCCCTGCCCTTTGAAGGGAGCCTCAAGAGGGAAAAAAAGAAAAAGGAGGAAACCAACAGCTTGGGGACAAGTCTGTCTTATTACATTTGGTATTTTAAAAGCACGCTCTAGAGAGTAGTATAGGCCCCCTCAGTTCAGAAACCCAGAACAATAGTATAATCCAGGCTTTTGTGTTTGGGTTTGCCTTTTTAAGTCAGGCCGTTGCTAAGTTAAACAGAGAAAACATTCTTTTCCCAACGGATGGTACTGGAGGTTTTGTGAAGGTGTTTTTGTTTCAATTAGTGCTTGTTTCAAGGAATGTCGCATCTTTGAAAAAAGCACACAGGAAGTCTTTGAGGCTGGAAAGAACAGGGCTTTTGTCCGTTTTCACGGTGGCTTTAGTGTTTTTAATAATCGGAGCAAACCTTGTGGTAAAGTGTATCAGTTTAACCAATCATGTCTTGGAGCTCGTCCAGGCTTAACTGTCTGTGAACAACTTTGTCTTAGTTTTCATAGTAGAATCTTAAATTCATGTGCACAAGCCTTCGGCATATGTAAGATATAGACTTTTATTTTGATGAAAAGTTGAATTCTTTCCCTTCCTTTTTTTTTTTTTTTTTAAATGGGTATTGCTTTAACAAAATTATTTAATGACACGTCCTTTGCAAATGCATATTTTCAGACATTAAAAAACAAATCGAAACCCACTTATCATATGAATCATTGTTAAAGTCAGCTGTAATCCACTGTGTAAAATCTCCCTGTAAAGGCGCACAGGCTAGGGGCTTAAACCTGGAGCACATTAAATTAGTTCCAGTCTCTGGCCAACGGGTTTTGCCTGCCCTGCTTAGGCAGGCAAAATGGAAAGAGGCAGTTTATAACAAGAAGTCAGCTTTAGAGACCGTGGGGTCTATTGGAGGAAGATTTATAACCCCCACTTATGTAAACATTACAAATGTGGACTCCGAGTAGGAGGGGACCGTTATCGAAATCTCCCGAAGAGCGTTTTCATTGTGAGTAAAATGGACAGTGTGCACTGGTGTTTGAAGATACGCCAGCATTTCCACAGCCGTCCCCTCCACTGCTTTGCCTGATTAAAATGTAGCATTGTGAAGACTAACCAGACCACCTACTTCTAATTTGTTTTCACAGTGAGACTACATTGGCATCAGACGTGGAGCCAAAGGAACTCTGTGCCAAAGGAGAAAGTATCATTTCAGAGTTAAAGAAAAGGCAATATAATTATATGAAATCTGGGGGTAATGGAGTCTGGACATGAGTTTATACCACTGGCTGATTTAAAATGATTTTTACATATAAACGCTTTCCTAGATATCATGTTGTCTTTGAGATTGTAATAGAATCCAGATGACGCTTGAAATATTTGGTCCCATAAACTGAGGAAGGCTGAAAGGAGAGATTAGCATTTGAGATTAGAATAGCTATTTATTTGATACTTCACATATGGTGAGCTGAGGTCCATGAGCTGCACGTCTGCTTTCTTCTCATTTGGTTTTATCTTATTTGTAGTGTCTTGAAGCTTTCCACAGAAATACACATTCCTTTGCCCCAAATATGTCCAACAGGGTACTAAAATCAAATCCTCTTTCTTTTTTTGGGGCTTGTTAATAGTAGCTACTGTTTTATGGGTTCTAGTCTCAATCCAGGAGTTACTGAATCCACTTTCCTTAGGATCTCTCCAGCCGTCCTGGAGGATAGCACATCTGTTTTTAGTATTTTTAGCTTGGTCCCAACATAAGGTTATTTGAAATGCACCTTTAAATTAGGGGCTACTGTCAGAAGGACATGCTGAGGGGCTGTGATTGACAGACATGAAGTCAGAACCCACAAGGAGGGTGTGGAGTTGAGTGTGTTGGACTGCACAGCCCCCAGAAGGGTCAGCGTGTTCTCTGCCCACCAGGTCTGTTTGTTTGCTTTGATGGCAAGAAAAGCCACTCCTTTGCCATTAACAGGTGTGCAGAAATGAAAGATGTGGTTAGGGCTAACGTCAAAGAATCGGTGAAATCAAAGTTGGGCTTTCTGACTAGTACCGTACTTACTAACACTAATGATAATTCCACTGGGTCTCTAAACTTTTGTTATTTTTTTATTAAGTTTTGAGAATTTCATACACACATGCAGTACATTTTGATCATATTTTGCCTCATATATCAAGGTTTACCCTTACCATGTGCCACACTAAGTATTTTATATATGTCTTTACTTTGCAACAACTCCATTTTTGAAATGAAGAAGCTGAGATTAGAAGTTTGGGTACATGCTCAGGTCATTCCACTGTGGGTGACAGTGACTGCTGTGACCACCTCTTCTGGCTCAAGAGCCCAAGCTTCTTACTTGTTTAATCACTACACAGTGCATGTTGAACTTTTCACTTTTAAAGTCCCTTGGGGTATTTACATTTTGGAAGAACCTGTAATCCTATCGGTGTCCAACCTGCTCCAATGAGATCCGTGGACTTTTCCTCAGCAGCTCTCTGCACCCAAAGCCTGGATGCACAGATGAGAGGCCCTGAAGGTGAGGGGAACTTTTGTTGTATTCTGGGGTGGATGCAGATGGGATACAGGGTGACTTGTGCAGAGGTCATCCAGGGAGTGGTGAAGATAACCCTTTGGTCTTGGAGGCTGATACTCAGTGCAGAAGGATTAAGATGGTGGATGGTTCCTGTCATCTGCACGTAGTTCATTATCTGTTCCTTCATGTGACTGAGGTGCCCTAAGTCTTTTTGATACTTCCTATGTTTTCTAGTACTGCCACTATGAAATTGTACCATGAAAAGCTCCGGTTTTGAACATAAACCGAATTTGTGCTGAAGGCAACAGAATCTTAATCACTTATTGCCACTACTTCCTTGATTGAGTGAAATTTAGTAATTTGAGAAATTTGACCCATGCCCATCTATATATGGGGAAAAGAAAATATAAGTAGTTGACATGGATTTCAGAATGAATAATGGTCTCCAAAAGCGAGGCACCAAAGTAATCCAGCAGTATGTGTAATTATAAGGTCTGAAGAGGTTGTGATTGATAATAGTGAATTTATTCTTCACTTACATAATTGGAGTAAATACTGAACAGAAAGGAAAAAATTCCAAAGACATAAGCAGACCTAGTGGTGGTAGAACTGAGGAGGATGGAGGAAGAGAAAGGGAAGTACTCCCTCCTCTTCAAGAGTGTTTCCTGTGAGATAAGAGGCATGCTCAATAGTTGATCAAAGAAGAAACAATGGTGTGGCTGTCATTGTTTAAACTACAACAGTGAACTGAAAACTGTGCCATAAATGTGTTGTGTGTGTGTGTGGGGCAGGGGCAAGGGGGCTGATTCTGGTCTATCTCAGAGCGAAAGCAGTGGATAAAGCTGAACAAAGCTGTTTGCCAAGGAAGGGTATGGCGTGCTATTTAATGGCTTGACGCTGAGCTGCCCAGCAGCCAAAGCTGGTGTCCACCAGACAGCAGTTTCCTCTTCAACGTGGAACCTGGCTTGGGGAGGAAGAGCGGTGCTGTTGATTTTCCCTGTGTACCACTTGATACGATTAGAATTGAATCTTACGGAGCGTGTTCATTCCTTTCTTTTAAGAGCAGTAAGATTTATTTAAGACAACCTCGGTAGAATTAAAGGATGCTCAGGTTCTCCCCTCTGTCATCAGGAATGTCCTGTCTTGCACGCGCTTTTCTTTTTCCCCTGGGCAGAGAGCTGAGGAACCACGCTGAACAAGCACAAAAAGTGCTCCTGGTTTCGTTCAGTCCCTAAAATTCCCTTTGTGGGTAAGGTGAGGCTTTCCAGAAAAGACATCTTTCATAATCCACTTGGCTAATTAGGCTAGCTTTTCTTGATGACTAAATAAACCTGACCAATGACCTATGGACCATTTTGATTAATCTTCAATCCCAAGTTACCAAGCTGGGTAGATTTAAATGATGGATGTAGCGACACAATGCCTCAAGGACTTCTTAGATTATGTTTGTCTTTCGGTTTTGCTACCAGGATGTGCACATACCCTGTAGGGCTGTTTCTTTGTAACAGATCAGCATGCTGTAGCCTTGACTGTCTGGAATTTTAAAGCTGGTTAAGCACTTAGTGAAATCCTGTGAGTTCTCTTTGGAAGTAGTGCTAATCCCAGCCCACCACATGCATCTTAACGTCATCGTTTCTCTCAGTTTCCTTTGCAGACTGACTTTGGCTCATTTCTTACATTGTCATTCCTAGACTGACTTTTTTTGGTCATGTCTATTTTTCCTAAAAACCTATCTGGCTGAACTTATTTGACCTTAAACTTATCTTTACTTCTCAGGAAATTCAGTCACCTCCCAGTTCAGCACTGGGACAAGTGAGATGTTATTTATGCTCATGGTTTCTTTCAATGGAGAGACCATTTTCAACATGTATATTTTTCTCATTTCCTGGGTGTAGAATCATAGCCTTAGTTTGTTTTATGCTAGTAAACTGAATAATCAAAGGTTCTCAGTACATCACCCTTAAAAATGCTCATAGATTACTGTTTTTTTAACATAATTTCTTTACTGATTCTTTGAGAAATTCATATCATGCACCCTATTTCTGCTCACTTCCTGGTCCCCCCATATCCTCTCCTCACCGCTGCAGTGCCCCCAAAAGAAAATTTAAGTAAAAATCAAAACAAAACAAGCAAACAAGAACAGAACAAACCAAAACCAAAACCAAAACCAAGCAAAACATACCTACCTCTTCATTTCTCCTTTCCACCTCTCCAACACCTCTTCATTTGTCCCGGTGACATTGGGAGCAGTGTGTCATATAGGATATATACCTGTTTGTTCAATCAGCTTTACTAGCAATGTTCATTGCAATGAGTCACTGGTCTGGTTCAAGGCCTCTGGTTTCTGGTCCACCATCATCACTAGATCCTCACTGGAACTCCTCTGGGATATCCCTCAGCTGCCTAGAGTCTTTTGATATTGCTCCAGAAACCCAGTCACTTCATGAGCTCCAGCAGGTCCTAGTTAGTGTAGATGTTAGGATAGGCCAACCCAAGACCCTGCTGTGGGCCTGAGTGGTAGCTGAACTGGTCATTCCTGGCCACTGGGGCCACCCACCTCAGGCAAGGGGGTGGAGCCAGCACCCCACACCCATGCCATCAGGGCCCTGGGTGGCAGCAGAGGTTATCAAGACTAGCATGGCTCTGGTGATAGCACATCCCTTGGACCCCAACAAGGCCGCAGATTGCAGCCCAGACCCCAGGTGTCCATGTGGTCTTTGGTGGCAAAATGGGCCACAGACATTAGCACAGACCCAGCCTTCTTAGGACCACGGATCCAGACATGGTTTCTGGCAGCAGCTCAGGTCTGGACAATACCACTGCCCTAAGTGACAGCATAGGCCAATCAGATCAGTTTGGCTCTGGTGGTGGCCCCTGGGCATCTATATTGTCACAAGTGGTAGCCTAGGCACTGGGTATCCTTGTGGCCTTTGGTGGCAACATGGGTCATAAAATCCACAGGGACCCTGGCTGTGGTAGGACCAAGGACACATACATGGCCCTTGGCATCCGCCTGGCCCAGATATCACCATGGCCCCAGGTGGCAAGCAGACCTCCCACATCAGCCTGCTCCTCACTGCCTTCTCTTCTTCCTTTCTACCTCTTTCCACAGCACATGAACCATTCCACTTCCCTTCCTCTCCCATTTCTCCACCACGTATTTGCTTACCATAATGGGACCCACCTGCCTGGTGCCACAAGGGTGGGCAAGGGTGGGCCCACGGATGTCTGGCCCTGGCTGACTATCCCCCGCCTGAGCTGAACTTCATCAGCAATTACTGTTGTTTTACAATGTTTTTGGGATGTTGGAAATCAAGCCTGTAGTCTCACATTTAGCTAGATAGTTGTTTTATAACTGTACTATACTCCCAGCCTTTATAATATTTTAAAGATATTCAGTCTTACCCAAAGATAAGCATTTACTGTGTGCTCATACATTTTAAAATATCCATTATCCATTTTCTTTTTTTTTTTGGTTTTTCGAGACGGGGTTTCTCTGTGTAGTTTTGTGCCTTTCCTGGAGCTCACTTGGTAGCCCAGGCTGGCCTCGAACTCACAGAGATCCGCCTGCCTCTGCCTCCCGAGTGCTGGGATTAAAGGCGTGCGCCACCACCGCCCAGCCCATTTTCTTATCACAGGAAAACTGTGAGGAGGGTGAGAGAATGCCATCTCCCCAGTTACAGATAGGGAAGAGAGATGGGTGACCTGTGTAGTCGCTCTGTCCAGTGGGCCTTGCTTCCATGCTAATCTGCAGTAGGTTGGAATCTACCATTGGGTAGGCAAGAGCATAATGAAACATGGGAGTTTCAGTACAACAAGACTGACCCTAACTAAGGCAAGTTGATACTAATGTGGTTGGGTATTGCTGTGACAGACCTGACCATGCTTTAGGGAGGATTGTGGAAGGACTTTGGAACTTTGGGCTGGGAACGCCATTGAGTGTTGAGAGCTCAGTGGAATGTTCTGTAGGAGCTTGGAAGACAAGAATGTTAAGAGCAGTGCAGAGGATGGAGGCCTGGCTTGGGAAGTTTCAGGAGGCAAGTTCAAAGACTCTATCAGAGTCATTTGTATTTTGAATTAAAATCCTGTTGTTCTGGTTATCTGGGGCTGAAGAGTCAGCCATGATTAATAAAGAGACCAGCACCATTGAAGTGAAACCTTTGAGTTACTGGGACAATTAATGTTGGACAGCTGGAGCTAAGAAATTCTTGGGGATTAAGAAGAACCAGCGTCATTGAGGTGAAGTCTTCTGGGAAGTGTTTCCTCAGAGTCAGCACACGGAGGCTGTGTTCTGGAGATGGCCAGGGTTGTACCTTGTGCTGACAGCCTGGCTTGGTAATGTGTAAGAGTCACCCAAGTAGTACAGGTTTTGAAGGCATGAAGGGGTCATGGAGAGCAGCTGACACTTGGTATTGTGAGAGGCCAGGAAAGGCCAGAGGTGAAGGCGCAGCCTCAGTGGCAGTTGGAAGCCTAGGACTGAGGACTCATGCAGAGAAGTTGAGGCTTGGCACCATGAAGAGGGCCTAGGAGAGGCTATGGGTGAAAGTGAAGCTCAGGTGCAGGAGAAGACCCCAGTGTTTGGGAGATGCCGGCACCGGGGGATGACCACTAAGATCAAAAGTAGCAGTGGAGTGAAGCCAGCCGGAGCTGGGAGACAAGCTGTGTGTGCTACAGAGGGCAGAGCCAGAGAAGTGACCCAAGCACTTTGGAGGAGCCCTGAAGATCATGAGTGAATCCCAGATATGGGACATTGAGTTATTTACCCCTGGAGTTTGGATTTGTTCAGATTGTGACTGCACCCTGGTTCTTCCCTCTTGAAATAAGGATGTTTTTAATTTGTTTTTGATTTTACAGGAGCTCATAGTTGAGAGACTGAATTTTAAAAGAGATTTTAAGTTCTAAAAGAGACTTTGAATTTGTAAAGACTGGATCTTTTTAAGTTTGTAAAATGTTTTATATTGTGATATTGATATTAATGTGTCAACTTGAGGATGAACAAGAAAGGAAAGATTGTGGCCTAACAGTGATGTGTATGTCAAGGGGTCAGTTGTACTGGCTAGATTTTGTTTTTTTGTGTTGTTTTGTTTTTGAGACAGGATCTCTCTGTGTAGTCCTGGCTGTCCTTGAACTTACTCTGTAGACCAGGTTGGCCTTGAACTCACAGAGATTGGCCTGGTTCTGCCTTCTGAGTGCTGGGACTAAAGCAGTACACCACTACCATCTGGCTTGTTTTTTTGTTTGTTTTTATGTCAACTTGACACAAGCTAGAGTTATCTGAAAGGAGGTAGCCTCAATTGAGAAAATGCTACCATAAGATTGGGCTGTAAGGCATTTCTTAATTAGTGATTGATGGGGAGGGCCCAGCCCATCATTGGTGGTGCCACCCCTGTGCTAGTGTCCCTGTGTTCTATAAGAAAGCAGGCTGAGGGCTGGAGAGATGGTTCAGTGGTTAAGAGCACTGACTGCTCTTCTAGAGGTCCTGAGTTCAATTCCCAGCAACCACATGGTGGCTCACAACCATCTGTAATGAGACCTGGTGCCCTCTTCTGGCCTGCAGGGACACACGCAGGCAGAACACTGTGTACATAATAAATAAATCTTTAAAAAAAATTTTTAAAAAAATTAAAGAAAAAAGTTACCACTGAATAACAAATACTTAAAAAAAAAAAAAAAAAAAGAAAGAAAGCAGGCTGAACAGGCCATGGGGAGCAAGCCAGTAAGCAGCAGCTCTCCATGGTCTCTGCATTAGCTCCTGCCTCCAGGTTCCTGCCCTGCTTGAGTTCCTGTCCTGACTTCCTTTGATGAAAAACTTAGGATATGGAAGCAAGAGATGAAATAAACCCTTTCCTCACCAAGTTGCTTTGGTCATGGTGTTTGATCACAGCAATAGATACTCTAAAATACCTTTGCCACTCTAAAATCTAGCCAACAAAGAGGACATTTTCAAGTCAGGTCCAACTTGATTTTTCTATATCCTACAACCCAGTGTGCAGTGCCTTCAGAATAGGGTCTTACATGCAGTTAAAGTGGGCACCTAAGAGCAATCATAGCCTGTGTCGTTTGGAGGCTTTTGGTGGGCACTCTGATGAATAACTCATAGGGAGGTATCCCATGCCTGGCACTGAGATTTTCATTTAGTAGCCTATGTCTTCTATGTCTTGTCCACCCATGCAGGGCACCTCCATTCAAACTCCTCTTTAAAATCTTTATCTATTTATTTATCTACTCATTTTCAACTTTATTTATTCAATGTGTATGCATTTTGTCTGCATGTATATCTGTGTGTCACAGACATGCAGTGCCCTTGGAGGTACTGCAGTTACTGATGGTTTGTGAGCTACCATGTGTGTATTAGAAATTGAACTTGAGTGCTCTGGAATAACAGCTAGGGTTCTTAAGAGCTGAGCTATCTCTCCAACCCCCCAAGCTCCTTTTTATAAATGTCATTATAAATTTAGTTTACAAAGTAGTGGGTTTCTATCATGCTTCTTAAGCATGCTTCCGTCATGCTTAGTTTTGGTTAATCCACTGTTTCTCCCACTTGTGTGTTTGACTAGCCTGGTTCCTCCAATGCTTTCTTTGAAAGTATCCTACACTAGCCCATTCTTGTTTAAACTTTTAGCCCCAGCATAACCCCTTCCTTCATGTCACGTGTGTTCTGCTGCCCTTCTCCCAATAAGTCCCTCTCCCATAGACCCTTTATAGCTTCCTGACTCCTACAGGCACTCCAAGTTAAATATCAAAAGGAAATTTAAATTCCAACGCAGGCTCTAATATGAGAGAACATGCAGTGTTTGTCTTTCTGGGTATGTGTTACCTCACTTAGTGTAATATTTTCCAGTTCAATCTATTTCCCTTCAAATTTCACCTTTCTTTAGAGCTAGGTAACTACAACTGCATTGTGTGTATGCACCATATTTTCATTATGCATTCATTAGTGGGTGCACATCTAGGCTGACTCCATTTCCTAGCTATTATGAATAGAGCAACAAGGAATATGGCCATGCCAGTGTCTCTGTAGGAGGATTGGAGTGCTTTGAGTGTGTTCTCAAGTTGTGTAGCTGTGCTATATATTTAGCTTTTGGAGCATCCTCCTTACTGATTTCTGTACTGATTACACAGTGTGTACTTCTAACAACAGCACACAAACATCCTCCTTTCCCAACATCCTCACCAGCATTTGTTGTCACAGATTCTTAATGAGGTGGGGTCACCAAGGAACTGGAGTTTGCATTCCCCTGATGATAATGATGTTACACACCTTCTTAAAGGGTTACTAGTCATCTATCTGTCTGTCTGTTCTTCCTCTCCCTCCTCCTCTTCCTTGTCCTCTTCTTTTGAGAACTCTCTGTGTTAGGTTCATAGCCCCAGAAAGCTAACGTAAATCTAATGTAAAATCTAATCAAGTCTCCACTGATGCTGTGGACAGGGAAGGTTTGGAGTGAGGACTGATGTAAGCATGTCTTTGAACACCTCTTCGTAGCTGACTCCGACTGTCAGGGAATGAAATAAAAATGGTAGAATTCTCATTCTGAAGATCCACAGTCTTTTAGAAAAGGAATCGCTGCTTTTTATTTTTATTTTTATTTTTATTTTTTATTTTTTTTTTTTTTGTTTTTCGAGACAGGGTTTCTCTGTGTAGTTTTGCGCCTTTCCTGGAACTCACTTGGTAACCCAGGCTGGCCTTGAACTCACAGAGATCTGCCTGGCTCTGCCTCCCGAGTGCTGGGATTAAAGGTGTGCGCCACCACCGCCCGGCAAGAAAAGGAATCGCTGCTCTTTTAAGGAAAGCCATCTCAATGATGTCAACGCAAAGCCAGATTGCCCCACATATTGGCATCACCAGCGGTGGGGGGGTCAGGTCCCAACGGGTCTCTGTTGTTGTTTTGATTTTTTGTTTTTTTGAGACAGGGTTTCTCAGTGTAGCTTTGAAACCTGTCCTGGAACTCACTTTGTAGACCAGGCTGGCCTCGAACTCACAGAGATCCACCTGCCTCTGCCTCCCGAGTGCTGGGATTTAAGGCCTGCACTACCACCTCCCCGCCAGGTCTCTGGTTTTAAGGGAGTTAAGTATATGTTGGTGCTCGAGGGGCCAGAGGATGTAAAAATGAATTTCGAGTTTTCCCTTATCACAAGGTGTTTTGTGCTAAGGTGGCAACATGTGTCAATATCAGGTACTCGCTCCTGGGAGCCAAGAGGAATCTCTCACAGCTCAGGGAAAGGTGTTTCCTCCATGTTAGTCCAGCTTGGTTTGTTGGCATTCAAGTTCTTTCCCTGTAAAACAATGAAGTAGTCTGTGTGCTAACTACACGGTGTAAAAGCAGTCAAGCAAAGGCCAGTGTTTCATGAACCTTGGTAAAGACAGTGTTTCAAACTGTACAGTCATCAAAGATGTACACATTTCCCTTGGCATCTCCAGCACCTCCGGCTTCCTCTGCCTGCTCTGTTCGGGCATCTCTGCTTTCTACGGCATCATCCCATCCTTGCTGGCATCAGCTCTTCCCTTGGGGTCCCTTCTCTCCCTCATTTGAAGGTCTTTTTTTTTGAGACAGGGTTTCTCTGTGTAGTTTTGGTGCCTATCCTGACTCTCACACTGTAGACCAGGCTGGCCTCGAACTCAATAAGATCTGCCTGCCTCTGCCTCCCAAGTGCTGGGATTAAAGGCACCACCACCACCGCCTGGCCTTTGAAGGTCTTTTTAAAGCTTGGAGGAGCAGGTTAGCAGACAGCTTTGCAGATCTTCCTTCACCGTGGCTCGAGAGGATCCTCTTCATCTTTCTTTGGGGGCATGGGGTGGGGGATGCAGCGATTCATGAAGTCGGTTGGTCAGCAGAGGTTTGGCCACTGATGCTGCTGCTCCTCCCCTCCCCCTCTCCTCCCCTCCCTCCTCCTTTCCCTCTTACTGCTCTGCAAATATTTACTGAATGATGTTCTATTCCAGCACTAAACTAGTCTTCGAGGTTAAGCAATGATATGTACCTATGGATATAGCCAACATTCTAGTGATGCGTGTCAGTACAGTGATTGGAGGGCCGCAGGATGACCAACTCCAGCCCACGTTTTGTGTGGAAAAGCAGTGTGGGGACTGTTAATGGACTGGATGTGTAAATTCCTGTGTTGAATAACTGCTTCTCCATGTGATGGCTTTTGGGAGGAAATGAAAATTTCTTATTTGTAAGTAAACCAGAGGCTTTTTAGAGGTCTTTACATTTAGATGAGGTCATGAGGATGAGAACCCCATACTGGGATTGGTGTCTTTATAAAGATAAACCAGGGTGTCTCTCTTCTCTTCCTCCTCCTCCCCTCTCTATGTATATATGCATGATTTCACTCTACTGCTGTCTTTATTTCTTTCTCTAATTCATACACATACAAACTGAGGACATAGTAGGCAGGCAGCAATGTCTGTAAGCCAGAAAGAGAGTCCAACTAGAACTTGTTTCGAGGGCACTTTTATCTCACATTCCCCCAGACTCTCGAACTTTGAGAATATATGTCTATTGTTTAAGCCACCTAGCCTAGAGTATTTTTGTTATAGGTCTATTGTTTAAGCCACCTAGCCTAGAGTATTTTTGTTATAGCAACCTGTGGTGACTAAGATAGGCAGCTGCATTGGGGAAAGGAGGCAGCCATCCAGTTTCCAAATCCCCCATGTTTATTAACTTCTTTTGCTTTCCTATGACAAAGGTTGTAATTAATGTAATTGATGGTGTCGGCATGGTTGAATTTGCCTTCATGAGGAGGTTTGTCAGGAGTGTATAACTTAGTTCCATTCTCTCTTTAGTCCTTTTTTTTTTTTTTTTTTTTTTTTTTTTTTTTTTTTTTAGGGAGAAAGGCTCTTTCCAAGTAGCAGTGAAGGTGTCATTAGCGGTGAGAAGTCTGGACTAGGCCAGAAGAGCATGCTTCTTTCTCAAGAGCCTAAGGGAAAGGGAAAGGGGAAGGTCCCGGTCCCTGTCTCCAGTGAGCCTGGCACAGGCCATCTGTCTGATGCAGGTCATTCCCTCAAGGGAGGGCGTTTCCTCCATGGCCATTGCTGGGCTACTTGTCAATTATTAAAGTTGAGACGTGAAGGGAAAACTTCCATAGGAGCTGATATACAATCGGTAGCCACCCAGGAGAAAACTGAGTGTCATGTAGAGGATGAACAGTGGATAAGAAACTTAAATGGGTATTTATTTGACCTCTCTTTTATATTTTCACGGTTATTTTACTGATAAAATTGAGTCTTCAACTGGGTCTTTTCTCATTGGTTTAAAAAAAAAGCCAGTGGCCTGCTCTCCACACTAATGCCCCAGCTCCCACTCCCCATGCCTTTTGGACTTTGGTCAGGGTTGTCAGGAAGAGTGAATGTACACACTAGGAGCACAGTGGTCCGCTTGCTTCTTTGCCAATCGAGGAGGACAAGACCGCATGCATTTGATTGCATATTGGCTTTGTTTGAAATTAAGGCCTTTTTGATTATGCAGCTGGAAAGCCCCAAAATATGCTCACATACTGACACACACACTAGCACACACTCACACACATTTAGTAAACATGTAAATACATATACCGGCTTCCAAGTTTTTAAGCATGAACTAATGTTTTCCTTTTGCTGTGACCAAGTATTTGCACCAAGAGCCAAAGGAGTTTCTTCAAATGTGCAGAAAGCGATGAGTTACAGCATAGATAAACACACTGGAAATATTTCTACAAGTGTGACCATGAAGAACACTAAATCTTCCATAATTAATGTTTGTTTTTGTTTTTTCTGTTTGCTGCTGAGTAAGCATGAGATTATGGCTTTAGTTTTATCCACTGTTACTTAGTTTCCTTTTTTTTTCTCTTGCAATCTGAGCATTAAGCATGAGATACTCCCTTAGCTGCTTTAGCAGTTAGTTAACTCTATCATTGCAGTTTCTGTGGCTTCTGCAGCCAGTGGGAGCTCAGCGTTATATTCTTTTCCTGAAGAGCATAGTGCAGCCACCATTGCGTGTGTATTTTATTGTCAGGGCATCTGAATCTTTCCTTTGGGGGAAAGATTACAATCTTCTTAATTATGAAAATATGCTTACCATACAAAATTAATGCATTACAGCTTGCTAAAGTGACTATAGTTTCAATATCTAGAGATCTTCTTAGTATGTTGGCATGCTTCTATTCATGTCCTTTCTACACACACACACACATATAGGTCATTATTGGTGTTTTAATGAAGACAGACCCATTCAGCAATGCCCATCCATAGTTTTCTGTGTTATTCATGCCATTATATGTCTCCCATACAGTCACAGCTCTCACGATCATACCTTTAATGTACTCATTATTCTATTGGATCAGTAGCCCATGCCCAGATCTTACCTTATAAATAAGGCTGAAGTTTATGCCTTTGTACATATCGATTATTATTTCTTTAACATAAATACTTAAGTTTTGTACATTATGAGGCATTTAAAGAATTTCAGTATTGGCAAAGGGCCAACAGCAATACACCAACTTTAGTGCTGTACAAAGTTCCAGAAGTTGCTGATTGCACGGCACCATCATTTAGTGCTGCCAATTTAAGAGCGAAATCAAAAGCCAAACCAGTCCTCTTTAACACATTGTAATTACTTAAGTCAGGTGGGTGTTTTTCATGTCTGGTTGTCCCAGTTGCCTACACTAACATGCCTTGAAACACTAAATTCTGCTTTCTTTTGGAGGAGGGGGGGGGTTTCCTTTTATCCTTATCTCTTTTTTTCCTATGGAAGTTTTCCTCCAATTTGTGAATGATATTCATGTTCTTGTGACACACACACACACACACACACACACACACACACACACACACACAATGTTTGCCATTTGATATTAACTATTGATACTTTTAAGCACAGATTTTTATGCAGCCAAATCTGTTTCTTTCCTTGCTTTGTTTTTTGAAATTTCACGGAAGATGTTATGGAATGCCTTCCATCCTCCATTTACCCCTGCATCTATGTGCAGCAGCTATTGTTCCCCTCACTTGGCAGGTGAGGAGACAGACTATGTCAGTGGCAGGATGGGAGTTTGGATCCTGAAGCCTCACTATGAGCTGGCTCTCTCTAGCTTAGTTCCACTTGGTTTTGCCTTTGGTGTTATGTTGAAGTCTTCTACCTCTCAACATGATGCAAACATTCACCTGTGTTTTCTTTCAGTATAATTATGACTTAAGGCTTAACTCATATCTATGTTTATATCATAATTCCTGAGGTTGCTTCTGTTTTCTCATCTGCAGAAACAGAATAATTACTTGTTGCTTTTCATTCAAAACTCTTCCTTTGTTTTCAAAGCTGTTGCTAAATTCTTTTCTTCTTTTCCCCCATATTAATACTGTTAGTTCAACAAACTTTTGTTTGGCTTGTTCCTTGTGCAAGAATCTCAGCTGGGCACTGTAGGGATGCACACATGCGTGAGATGGACTCCATCCTTGGTGAGGTAATATAAAGAGAAACACGCAGAGAAAACTTCAGGATGAACTATGATGACTATGGAAGAGCCACACAGAACAGAGTGGGGCCGGGGGAGGCAGAAACAGTTAATGGGGAAGGTGGGAGGCGTTAAGGAAGGACTTAGAGGGGGTGGGATTGAAAGACAGGTTTTGAAGGAAGGAGAAACTCAGCCTGTATTCTGGAATAATCATAGAGCCGTCTCACAGGGCTGCAGTAAAGATCAAATGTGTGTGTGTGTGTGTGTGTGTGTGTGTGTGTGTGTGTGTGTGTGTGTGTGTGTAACATGCCTGGCATGCAGTCACTTCTCATGATCACTACTGGGACAAAGGATGGGAAATGCCACTGGTGGAGGAGTTCCACCTTGTGCACTTACTCGCCTAGCAGAGCCCCCTCTTGATGATTTTGTGTTAATAGCTGGTTTGCAGTTTTTGTGCTTTCCCAGAGTTGTTCATGCTGTGCTTAAAGGAGGTCAGGCTATCACAGAAGGAAAATAAACTTAATTAGCTTGGAGCCAGTTTTATTGAATTTTATATATAATGCTTTTATTTTGAAAATTGTTCATTTGTTGTGAATTAACCTTAGAAAAAAGTTTAATTAAGAAAGCCTAACAGTCTCAGTTATAGATTGTAATCACAGTTAAATTGAAATAATTCAAGTAGTGGGGTGTGTGTTTGTGTGTGTGTGTGTGTGTGTGTACATGCACACAAGAGTGCCTTTCATTACTCCAAATGTGGAGAATTCCATTTTAATTCTGACTGCGAACGAACTTTTAAAGAAGCATCCTTGATGCTTTGTCATTGCTGATTTGGATATGTGGAGGCTTCTAAGTGGATGGAGACAGCCTCCCCACCCTTTCCTCCTGGAGAGAGGCAGTCAGTGTTTTGGACTCCACAGTTCTTGTGCAGGACTGTGTTGGGCACTGAGGGACATTTAGTGCTGTGGGCCCCCCTTCTACCTCCAATGCCAATAACTGCTGTAAGGCTCATCATTCTCTAGGTCAGCCCAAACCACTTCCACGTCCTGATGCTCACAAGGCTCAGGATCACCCAATAGAAAAGCTCTGCTTTAACATCCCAGTACCAAACTTTTCTTGAAGGTGCACCATATAAAGGCTCATCCTTGGAGACCTAAGCTCTGCATTACCTCCTCTCTAAAGACCTTTGGCTTCCATCTAGAACCCATTCCCCTCTGTGTCCTTTCACAGCACCTGTTAACAGTGTTGCTAGCTGGCTCCCATGTGCAGAAGTTCCCACAACCACCCAAACAGCGTCATCATCTGGAGACATAACGCTTCAATATCTGAGCCTGTTGGGGACATTTTACATTCAGCCCTGTTAGCAGGTTACCCTTTCTAGCTAATTATAATCTGGGAAAGGCATTGGTTATATCGGCAATGCTGATGGGATTGACTAAGTCTGTCTTTGATGAGGTGTTTACATTTCACATGAATGTTCTGGGCTGCACTGTCATATAGACATGAAGGGCAAGGCATCTGTTATACTGTTAGACCATTTGTGGATGCCAAGGTGGGAACTAGTACAGCTTTAGTCTTAAACGTGTGTCAGATACCTACTGACTAGTCTCTGCCATCCTGAACACCGGGACGTATAGAAGGTGGAAATTTATGCAGGATATCAGACCAGGTTTCTTGTTCTTGTAATCCTGCTAAATGTTAGTTTTCATTTCTCAAGTTTCAGAAAATATTTTGTTTGGCTTTCCAAAAAGAACAGTTTGATCCATCTCCTACTTTATGCCATCCATGGAGGCAAACTGCAAGGTGACAGTGCTCTGAACCAGTCACGTGTCTCCTCTTCACACGTGTTCTGAGCGGGAAGGAAAGGCAAGCGTAGACAGCCTGTGTGAACCCCATTTATGGTGCTTTTCAGTCAGGGGAGGACTGATTCCATAGTCAATTCTAGATAAAATGGAAGGATTCACAAGTACAGAATTGAACAAACCCACAAAACGACTCACATTAAAATCTGTTCACTCTTATTACACATACAGGGGAAAGGTAAATTTAGTAGTATTTTAGTTATATTTTAACAACTTGGATTACATGTTTTTTGTATTAAGTGAATTTGTACATCCAGCATTTTCATTTATAAAGACAGGAAACTCAAAAACTTGAAGCAAGCTATAATGTATCTTATTACATAGTTTTAAGAAAAAATATATTTCTTTTCTAATAATATTTGCTCTTAAGTGGAAAAGTTATTAACTCTAAGAGTGATTTAAGTATTTCTCTGTTTGTTTAGGGCAGCTTATGAGTTTCTTTCTATATTTCAGTTCAAACTTCTGTGAAATCCCATGGAAATGGCTAAAATATGCAGCCATTGTGGGGGAGGTGTTAGCTGGAGTCAGCAGAATAGGAAACCCCAGAGTAAGCTGAAATCGGAGTGAGCCTGCCTGTCTGCAGTCACCATGGTCTGCAGCAAATGTGCACAATGTTGTGTGTGTGTGTGTGTGTGTGTGTGTGTGTGTGTGTGTTCTGTGCTGTGCGGCAGCAGCATTTGCATGGCTGATAGGAATCTTTATTATGCTCAGAACTCTCCACGCTAACCTTACTGAATAAAAGGCATTTCTTTTTACTGGGGACATAGGGTGAGACAGGGGTGTGGGGACTCACTGTTTCATGTCGGCAGATGTTTCTAACTTTGTGGTGAATGTACCGCACACCCCCATCGAATTCCCAGAATTTTAACAAAATGAGGAAATAAACCAATTTCAGACTTCATTAATGTGAGTCTCATTTTATTCTTCCAAATGTCTGCTTTAATCATTTGATTGAAGTGGAGATGGAGAATACAGTTAATTTATTCCACCAACATTTTCAGTGTGTGTTAGGGTATACTTAGCGTTATAGTAGAAGCTAGGGACTCAAAGATAACCAGGGCTTTGACATTTTTCTTGGAGTGTGTGTGTGAGAGATGCATATGCCATGGCACATATGTGGAAGTCAGAGGACAAGCTTGGGTGTTAGCCTTCACCTCCCACCTTGTCTGAGTCAGGATCTCCCGTTGTTCACCACCACATAAACCAAGATAACCAGCTCAGGGGCTGTCATGAGTCCTCCTATGTCCAGCCCGCATCATGCTGTAGGAGTGAAGGATTGCAGATACATACACGCAACCACATCTGGCTTTGCATAGGTCCTAGGGGTCGAGGCTTTGGTCCTTATGCTTGCTCAGCAAATGCTTTATCCGATCCATCTTCCCAGCCCAGTACTTTGACTGTTGATTCCTTTGTGTCCGCCTGCTGTTGGTGAGACATTTGCAACATTAGAATGCTAGTTTCCATGTGTGTGAGTCACATTAAATTGCTCTTCAGACTTTTGTATGTATGGTCCTTTCCTCCTCTTTTTATTTTTAATACTTCTTTTTTTTAGTTTTGTAATGTTTAATTCTGGATTTTTTTTTTAATGTTTACCCTGCTTGGTATATCCTGTATCTGGTGTTGTACAAACTGTATCTAGTGTTTTATGCTTTTAACCAATCTGAGAAATTTACATGTATTATCTTATCCAATGTGTTTTTTCTCTATTTTTAAATCCTGGAACTCCTATTAGAGTATATTTTAGGGTTGGCATGCTGGCTCAGCTGGATAAGTCACTTAAAAGGCCACAGAAATATCTGAATAAAAAAAGATTGAAGTTACAATGGCATGAAAATCAATAACAGAAGGCCTTTTGGAAAATTAACAAATACGTGGAAATTAGACAACATGCTCCTGAACAATGAATGGGTAAAAAAAATATTTTGAGACAAATAAAATTGAGCTAACACCATAATAAAAACTGTAAGACACAGCAAAAATACTTCTAGGAGGAAATTTTATAACAATAAACACCTATTAATCAAATAGTTCTGGGGCTCTGGCATTCTTCCTCTTATGTAATTTGCTTTTGTGATCTCTCAGTATCTTTTTCTCATTTTCTTAGGAAATAGAGTTGATGGCAAATTTTATATGGAACTACTTTAAAGGAAATGCCGGCATAATCCTGATGTCACAGGGTGAGGGAGACGGAAAGTCATAGAGGAAGAGAAAGCAAATCTGAAGGCCTGCATCTCTGAATGTGCATGGCTGCACGAGGCACACCATGGTTGTACAGCCATGAGGGAACTCTGAAGCGACCTGTGTATTGTCGCTGTTCCTGCCAGCGTTCAGGGGCAGAGCTCTCCTGGGAATGTACCATTGAGATACATGTACATGCCTGTCTCCCTATGGTCTCATTGTTCTTAAAGCTTGTCACAAGAACTGCCATCCATCCTTACTTGCGCTGGATCCTCTGGTGTCTCTACATGGCCAGGAAGAAAGCCAGAGGCTCCATGGGATCAGTTGGGTTGAACACAGGCATCAGGCTCCTTGCTTTGTAACGTTATACATCCGTGTCCAAGTTGTTCCCCGGGCAGCCTGAAAGAGTGGGCAGGGCTGGGATGTGGTAGTGCAGCACTTCATTGACGGAAGTGTCCCATTAACCAATGGCCAGTCTTGGGAGGGGGTGTAGCGGGGGAGTTGGAGGGTGTGTAAATACATCCAGTTCACCAGCCCTCTAAATAGGAGCCCCCTTTGGAGAGCAAGGTAATCAAGTAGTAGTAATGGAAGCACTAGCACACACACTTTAAAGCTGAGGGCTCATCTTATGCATTTCCCACAAGAGCCTGGTGAGGAGTGAGGCACTGTGCAAGAACTTGAGACCCTGAGATTTAAATGCTGTGCAGTAACTTGAATTATAGCCTTTGGTACCATTCCTTTTCAGAAATAGGAAATCTACCTTCTAAATTTATATCAGTGCACTTTAAAAATAGGAGAATGATACTAAGAGCCCTTCAGTTAATTTCTGTAAAATCTAATTTGAGGAAACCCAGAAATATTTTCTATGCCAAAATGCTTCCCAGTTACCATTAAATCAGAAATTCAGCCCCCTAGGAGTCATCTTGCTTCTTTTCAGGGTACCACTTCTCTTTTTAAATGCAGTTTTGTCTTGGAAGAGTTTGGCCTTCTAGACATCCGTGTCTTAGAGGAGGAATTGCTTGATTTGCTGAGTCCAGGGAGAACCTGGTGAGTTTTGAGTGGAGACCAGAAAGGAGCAAGGTCAGAATGGAGAGCAGGGACTGTGGGCAAACTGCTGACTTCATGCTTTGCTTCTGGCCTCTGTCCCATCATTCAGTAGATCCATTCGGCGGCACTGCCAACTGCATTGTCGCTGGAAGACAAGACCTCACCCGCACCCGAGGTGGAGGTTGTGAATGTGAGCAACAGCGTTCTGTTCCTGAGAAGTCACTCTCCTAAGGGAGCCCAGGCTTTGGCCGCTAACGGCCATTCTCCTTGCTCCACTGTGGGATGTGAAGTGCACAGAAACAGGTCTCAAGGTGGGCGCTCAACCATTGCCCTCTCAGGATTTTCCCATCCTCCCCAGCGTTTGCTCTCTTAGCCTTGCCCTGAGAATCCTGGAAGTCACATTCCACACAGGCTGAAGAATTCATTATCACATTCTTCATGGCGATAACTTAAATTTTATATTTTATGTTTTCAGATATCTCTTAGGTTGTCAAAACTCAAACTCATATCATTTCTGCTGCATGCTAAGAGTTATGGGATTGTTTCCTGGCCATATTAAAAAGCAGGCAAGGGGGGAGAGATGGCTCAGCAGTTAGGAGCATTGGCTGCTGTTCTAAAAGACCTGGGTTTGATTCCCAACACCTACATGGTGGCTCACCACCATCTGTGGGACATTTTATAATTGGGACAGAATCTACCAATAGTTCAAGCCAAGAGTGGACACACTGAGCTGGTACCTATTACAGGAGTGTGATTTAGTGTTTCTTAGTGAGGCTTTGGAAAGTCAGACACTGACCTGCTTTTATTATTTATATTGATTCCCCTGATGATAGACAAACAGGCCTAACTGGGGCCGACAGGACCAGCAGGAAATTTAGGTCACGGATAGTTGCATTTAAAAATTCCCAGTTCTGAGAGCTGCTCCATTGTGGTAATAGATTGATGATAACATGACACAGAGCTCTTAAATCATTAAAGGTGGCCAGATAGAGACAAATGGCTGGTGGGTTTGTTGGATGAACACTTTCCAAATCCCCCTGGTGCTCTGTGGTGCTCTCAGAAGTCCCCTGCCCCTCATTTCATGCAGCTTAAGGCTCTGCTGGCCTGTTTACAGAAAACAGCCGCTTAACTGGACAGCTCCGTCGGAGCACAGCATCACATCATTTCCCAAGAGACGGAGAAAGCATTACAAAAACATACCTATCCCCCTTGAAACATCTGCGTGTTTTAGACTGAACAGCCATTGGAGTCGTTCTTTCCATCTTTCCTGAAATCGGGGCCTTTCCCTGTCCCCTTAGCCAAAGGTACAAGTGTCCCAGGGAGATTACTTGATGAAACCTGTAAACGTTTTATGTTTTCCTGCTCTTGCTTTGGAGAAATGCTAATTTGTAATAAGAACTCTAAGTGGATGGCTCTGTTCTTCCCAGGATGCAGGAAGCATGGCCTGGTGTAATGGCATTTTAAAAACATATTGAGGTAAAATATAATATTGAAACGTACAGCTCGATGAATTTTTACTAAGCAAAGACAGCTGTGTAATCACTACCCAGATCGGCCTGGATAGTTATCAGCAGCCCTGGAAGGCCTGCCTTTCCCCGCCCCCACCCACTCCTTCTTATCGTGGGGCCGGATTGCTAAAAACAGATTACTTTTCCATGGTTTCTATAATTTACATAAAGAGGATAATACAAATGTTATTTTTCTGACTTTGCAATGTTATATTTTGAGATTTATACTTGCCCTTGCTTTCTAGTATAGATCAGACGTTCCCGCTGTGGTGTTGTATCCCATTAGGTGACTGCCTTAGATTCTCCTCAGGGGCATTTTGGGGGGTGAGTTTTATATTTTGAGACAGGCTCTCACGATGTGTTCCTGGCTGGCCTAGAACTCACTGCGTAGACCTGGTAGCCTCAAACTCACAGACACCCTCCTGCATCTGCCTCTGTAGCGTGGAGACTAAAGGTGTCTGTCACCAAGCTCACCTCTGGGCATTTTTAATAGGAGAGAAAGCTTGTGGAACCTGTTTTTACAACCACAAGGACATCACTGTTTTTCGGTCCCTCAGAATCATCTATTCTGCAGGCACAGAAAACCAATTAGTTCCAAATCCCTAAACAGAGGTTAAATTTAGGGAAACCCTCATGCTGTGAGGTCATTCTCCCTGTGTTTGCATCTGCTTTCCACTCTGTTACATCTTCTGTGTGCTGCTCTTGACTCTTTCTGGTTTTCGAGACAGGGTTTCTCTGTGTAGCTTTGTGCCTTTCCTGGAACTCACTCTGTAGACCAGGCTGGCCTCAAACTCACAGAGATCCGCCTGCCTCTGCCTCCTGAGTGCTGGGATTAAAAGTGTGCACCACCACCACCCGGCCTGCTTTTGACTCTTGCTCATGCCATTATTTTTTATCATTCTAGCCCTGTACTTAATTAAACATCCCCCTTTCTAAACATTCTGTCCTGTCTGCCGTTTCCTCTGAACCACCTCCTTCTATGACCCTCTATGTAAAAATGTTAAAATAGTTCTGAAACCTTCTCTGTTATCAGCCCGTCAGCACACTGTGCTGGCACGAGAGTCAAGGTGCTTCCCAGTCCAATGGTGACACTACCTTCAATGCCCCTGCCTTGGCTCAGGCCTCAGCGTTTCTCACTTGCATCGTTGAATTTGCTCCTATCTTTCTGCTTCTACCCCATCTCTCCATGCTCTGTTCTCTTTCCTGCACCCTGAGTGATAATCTTTAAAAGAGATCAGATCACAGCAATTTTCTGCTAAAAAATCCTGTGAATTCTATCTCAGAAGAAAAGCAAAAGTTCTAGCAACCAGCTGGCTAAGCAGTCCTGGGGTATCTGCTCTTTCTCCTCATCTCTCACCATCCTTCCCTGCCTAAGAGCACTGAGCCTGTCCAGCTTGTGCCTCATTGCTATGACTCATCTGAAGTGAGACACTGATGCAATGGACCAGGTAAAATTTATTAAGGAAAGAAATCAAATAAGGTACACTCACGAAACAGAAGAGTAGACACCACTGCTGATCCAGCTGTTGTTGTCCTGATGTTTTGCCCAAGAACGATGAGAACTAACCACAAGCTGTTACTTGCTCCTGATCCAACCACCCAAAAGAGAGCACTCGACTTCTCTCTATCAGCTCTTCAGCAGTCATGTATGCAGACAAGATCACAGCCTAGGGCTTGTTACCCCAAAGCCATTGACTGAATGGATCGAATTCCCACAATACTTCCCCTTTTATGTCTAAATAAGAAGGTTCTAATCCTGATACAAAACTATACACAATAGGAACAACTATCAAGTATTGTTCAGAAGAAAGAAAAAGGTAATAACATAAAAAAGGAACTGCAACCTACAAGAACAACATCAAGCAAGAAACACGTTCTAAATGTCCAGACCATAGGTAATCGGCAAATTACAGAGATTAATCCAATAGCTGTCCTATCCTGAAGAGTCTAAGTCTTGTACAAAATATGACCTTAGCTAAGATATGAGAGGATAGTAACTCTAACTGTCTAGTCTTCAACCCCATCCAAGACCTGAGGAGGAAAATAATATTACCTGAGCAAGCAAGCAGCTTCCTAAAAATGCATGAAATGACAGAAACAGCTGGCTGCCTGGACAGTCACCCAATGTTTCTCTGCAGTGTTGGGGCATCCAACTTTGGCTGTAGGCCTAGAATATCTGACAGAGCATTTTCAGAAACAAGAAAATTTGAAAGACTGTCCTATCCTGGCGTGGCAAGGTCTAGCAGTCACTTTTCCTTGTGTCCTTCCCACAAACACTCATCCTGCTTCTTCCCGTTTTAGTCTCCTGCCATAGTCATAGTCTACCACATTAAAATGAGCTGGTTTTAGAGACGATTGCTATCCTGTTTTCTGACTTCAGAATTAGGCTCCTTTTTGTGCATATCTCTTCAGTACATTACCTTCTTTTTCACATACTGGTAAGCACACATTGAACACTGCATTTATTCATTTATTTATTTCATTTTGTTTGTTCATTGTGTGTGTGTGTGAGAGAGAGAGAAGGGGAGTGGGGAGGGAAAAGGAGGAGGAGATAGAGCATGTACCATGGCACACTTGTAGAGGTCAGAGCACAACTTGTGGGAATAGGTTCCCTCTTTTCACCATGTGGGTCAAGGGATCAAATGTGAACCATCAGGCTTGGTAGCAAGTGTCTTTCCATATTGAATTATCTTGCTGACTTGACATGTAGAACTCTGTGCTGTTTATAAAGTACGAGTTGTATGTTGTTATATGATAGAACTCGGAACCAGATCTATCTTCTGTCTGAGGGGCTTTTGAATGACTTTAGCTGCTTGTAACTAGGGCTAGGGAGTGAGGTAAACATGGCACAGTCACAGTGCACTTTAATGTTTAAATCCGGAACCACCTTGGTTAAGGTTCTACAGCTAGTCCTGTGCCTTGCCAAGGGGCTCTGGGCAATCATAGGTCAATGTCTCACCTCTGCCGGCTTATATTCATCTCCCGCTGCCCTTAACTTTATCATTCATCTGTTGTCTCATGAGTCGGTCTCCTTTGACTGTTTGTTTTAGCTCAAATCATTGGAGCAACCTTCCCTTTCCCAAGGGTCTAGATTCTCTTTTCCCACAAACTTTGCTCTCTCTGTGACTGGGGAACACTGGAGAAGAAATGTGGGCCGGACAGTAGTGGGCTAGATCCCAGTTCAGGGTTGAGAGGATGGCCCAGTCGGTAAAGTACTTGCTGAACAAGCATGAGGATCTGAGTTTGGAGCCCTATGACCCATGTAAAAAGCTGGCCTTCCTTCTAATTCCACCATGGGGGAGGCAGAAATAGTAGCATCCCTAGAGGTTTGCTAGTCAATCAGTCTGGCCAATCAGCAAGCTCCAAGTTAAGTGAGAAACCCTGTTTTTTTTTTTTTTTTTTTTTTTTTTAAAAAAAAGAAAGAAAGAAAGAAGGAAGGAAGGAAGGCAGGAGGTGGGGTGGTCAGAGAATGATTGAGGAAGACAACAGCCACTTCTTGCTTCCAAGTTCACATGCACTGGCACACAAATATGCACACATACAAGTACATACACATGTATCTGCCATACACACAAACAAGCTCATACCTGGCATCCTGGATCTTCTGAAATAGTACTACCTATGATTTAGGGCAATTAGGAGGACTGAAATAGTCTACATTTGTATGCTTAGTTTATGTTTTTTTTTTTTTTCTCTTAGAAGGCAACTGGAGATGGGTAATGAAGTTCAGGGTAAAAGGACCTAAGAAGACCTAAAAGCGTCTCTAGGATCATAAACTGAACACATTTAACTCAAAACCAGAGGTTAGGAAAGATAGTATTTGAGTTGAAGCTTGAGACCAACTGAAGAAAAAGGAAAAGTATGTTCTATACAAAGAAATAAGCTTGTGTAAACACAGAGAGGCAAGTGGAAGTGGGTGAGAAGGTTAAACCACAGTCTGTGAGGAAAAGATTCATGATGGATGGGCTGAACAGTTAATTAGGGCCAAGAAGGTAAAAGGCATGCATGCCATTAAATAAGTCTGAGAACTCCATGTTTTTATTATAGAATGGGTTAGCTCATGCCTGGGAGGAATGATAGTTGCAACGTGGGCAGCAGGAGAAGGAGCAGAGGAGACAGGCTGCATACGTCAACTCATCAGCACTCACTGACTGATTTGATGTGGCAGGGACAGGGGAGAACTCCAGTACTGGCTGAATTTCTAACTGGGGAGGATGATGGCACCACACAGCAGCTTAGGGACAGAGCCCCAAGAGCAGGTCGGAAGGCGCGTTGAACTCAAATCCAGAGAGAGGTTAGAGATGACAGTGCCTGAGCTGGAGCTTGAGAGCAAATGAGGAAAAGGGGAAACACATTGTGTATAAAGAGGTGAGCACGTGCAGACACAGGGGCCAATGAAATGGTTCAGAAGGTTAAACCACAGTGTGTGAGGGAATGAATTTAGCTGTAGATCCATTGAATTCAATTTGCTGGTTACATGTCCAGGAGAAGTCCCATAGGCTGTTGGCTGGGTTTGCAGCAGGGTGGGGAGGGGGTGGGGAGTTAGAGTAGAGCTGATGCATTTGTCAATACAGAGCTGATACCTCTGTCAATTTTAATAGTTAGCAGTCAGTGGTAGAGTACTGAATTAAAAGACGCCACACGGTGACTTGAGCAGGATTCTTTATGTCACTTTTGTGCTGTAGTCTAGAAAGAGTCGGGTGGCCCATTATAGATGCCACCCAACTAGTGGGATCCATGGATGAACAAATGACATTGAAATCAACCTGGAAACTTGTTAGAGAGACAGCCTCACCAGGCTTCGTCTCAGGCCTGATGAATTTAGCAGGAGTCCCAGGTTGTTTATATACATGTTGCATTTGAGGAACTCTGACCCAGGAAGTCCATTTTCTTTTTACCTTATTGCTTGGCCCTCTTCTCCAAGAACATGGCAACAGCTGGCTTACCATTTAAGTTATGAGGAAGGGAAAAAGAATAGAAAAGATGAATTTTCTTTAGAATGTTACTCAAATTATTAAATATAATATTGACTGTGTTGGTTGTTAAAACAGAACATTTAAAAATTTCCATGTGTTACTTTAAAATTATAAGTCCAACCACCTATTGTGGTGGCACATGCTTTTAATCCCAGCACTTGGCAAGCAGAGGCAGGCGGATCTCTTTGAATTCTACAGAGCGAGATCCAGGAAAGACGCAAAGCTACACAGAGAAACCCTGTCTCAAAAAACAAAACGAAACAAAAATAAATAAAAATAAAATAAAACCACTGCCCTTTATTTGGATGGACTTTTTTTTTCTCCTATGCCTGATTTTAGAAGCTTTGGTTCCCTAACAGTTATAGACCTTACAGATGTTCATACATTTTATTGTGCAATTTTGAAAAACAAAATTCACATTTTAATGTCACCACTGACTGATCAGAAAAATCTGTAAGAATAGAGAATCCGGCAATAGCAGGTGGATGGTTTCCAAAACTGGAAGTTTCCCTCGAAGCTAAGCTATCAGTTGTTTTCTTTTGTTGTTGGTTTCCTTTCATTCAAGGTCTTGCTAGCACCCGCACTGGTCTTGACTTGCTGTGTGTTGTCGGCCAGGTTTAGGTTTGCATCACTCCTGCCTCGGCTTCATAGAAGCTGTCATTATAGGCATCTGCCACCGTACTCAGCACTTCACTTGATCACAGTTGTTTGCCAAGTGCCCCAGTCTGTGTGTGTGTGTGTGTGTGTGTGTGTGTGTGTGTTTTATTCAAAGTTTACAAAGCAAAATACTAACCATAGACATTATTTTTTTTTCATTCTCTTTTTCTTTTTTTGGGGGGCATTCAGTTCTTTATAAGACCATCAGGTGTTTTAGACAGACACAGTAACACAGCTTCACAGAGTTAAACAAATGCAGCATAAACAAAAAAAGTAACACACCTTAAAATAATATTCTACAACAGAGAAAGAACAAAAGAAAAAAAAATCCTGCATTGTTACAGGGTTTTACACAATGTTGAATGCTTTCTATATTCTTGGAGGAGGTCTGGCTGGGTGGCATGGATTCTCCCATGAAGTCTTGTTACTGCGTTGTAATTTGGCTTTTTTTTTTTTTTTTAATGCCGAATGCCTTTTATTGAAGGAGGTCTTAGTAAGTGCCATCTCTGTCATTATTCCAAGAACAACGGTATTGCACAAGACCAGCGATTAGTTCAGTTCCCACTTCATCCTTTGCAAAATGCTTTGCCTAGAGAAAAGTCATTGTACAGAAGGGCTGGCTTATGCATTGTTTTTATTTTGTCATATACACTGTTAAAAATATGGTTGAAGTCTCTTCCTTCTCCTCCACTCCCCCACTTCCTGCTTGAGTCTCTCAAGGACTGAGATTACAGGTGTTTATTACCCACTCCAAGTTCATCAGTTTTAACTCACCATACATTTATGTTGTTAGTGCCATTGTGTACTCAAATAAGGCAAGGAATGCCTTGGTATTATTCTAAAAGTATGTTTGAACTCCTGGTCCTCTTGAAAGAGACTCTGGGACCTCAGGAGTCTCTGGACCCCACTTAGAAAGCCTGTATAATCATGTACCTGATGAGTGTTGGCTTCTCAGACGTTGTGATTCAGGGCTGACTAGTAACAGACAATTTACATGAGTTTGAATTCTGGTCACTCTATGCCTTTCCTTTCTATCATTTCCCTGAAGATTCTCACTGTTCCCTAAAGGGCAGAGATGAATTGAATACCACTGAGGTATCTATTCATGCTGTCCATCTAATCATTTGACAATTGTTTTATTGATTCCTATGTTTTAGTTCATTTTGTGCTAATACAATGGAATAATTAGCCTTGGGTAAGATAATGCATAGAATTTGGTACAGGTTCAAAGTTATGGAGCCTGCAAAGTCTGGTACCAGGTATTAGCATCTGTGAAGGGCTTTTTTGCTGCATCATGCTGTGATGGACATTGCAAGAGCCAGGTGTGAGCCTTTTATAATGGCATTAGTCTCACTCCTGAGGGGGCTAGTTTTACAACACAACCTTTTAAAGACCTCGCCCCTAGTACTAATATACTGGCAATTAAGTTCTGACATGAGTTTTAGAGAAGACAAACATTTAAACTATCACACCCTATCACAAGCAAGTTTCTCAGTGAGAGCTATATGCTCTAATATGGAGCTTCTCATTTTCTACCTCACAGAACTCTTACATTAATTTCTTATTGCTGCTGTAGCAAAGGACGTCAAACTTCAAAACACACATTTATTAATTTGTAATTCTGGAGATCTTCTTGAATTAGCATGAAATGTTATCAAGATGTATTCCTCTCCAGAGGTTGTTTCCTTTTCCTTCCCAGTTCCCAATGGGCCTCTGTATTCTTGGCTTATGGATTCTCTCCTCAATCTTCAGGGACAATATTATTGCATCTGTGAATCATCTCATCTCTGGCCATAGCTGGGAAAAGCCCCCACCTTTAAGAAGTTCTGTGATTAGGTTGGACCTACTCAAATAATGTAGGATCATTGCCACATCTCAAGATCTGTAGTGTTAGAGCTTGACCTTATAATGCCCACACAGGCTCTTGTTTTTCATGATGAGGCCTCAGCTTGTGGTGCTGTTTGAAAATCGTGGAACCTTTAGGACACAGAGCCTGGTTGGAAGAAGACACTAGGGGTGGGTCTCTGAAGGTTCTAACTACCATGGGTTCCAACCTGCCCTCGCAGCTTCCTGTCTGCTTAGCGTGACTAGCCTATAACACAAGCTCCTCCTGTAGGCTTGCTGCTATGATGAACCTGACCGCGTAGTTCTAGTCAGGCGTTTTACCTGGTTTTCAGAAGTGTGGAGGAGTTTGTAGATATAGGCTAGAGAAACTCCAAGATGCTTTTCTATTTTCTTTTGTTGAGATTTGTGTGTGTGTGTGTGTGTGTGTGTGTGTGTGTGTGTGTGTGTGTGAGAGAGAGAGAGAGAGAGAGAGAGAGAGAGAGAGAGAAGTGTGTACTCTCAACTACTGAGCCGTTTCTTCGGCCTCAATACTTGAATTATTACACACACACACATACTGAGTGAGTGAGTGAGAGAGAGAGAGAGAGAGAGAGAGAGAGAGAGAGAGAGAGAGTGTTGTATTATGTATGACTGTGTTCTCATGTGTCAGAACCTGAGGAAGCCCTAAGATGATACTGCATTCCTTAGAACAGTAGTTACAGGTGGTTGTGAGCCATCTGATTTGGGTGCTGGGAACCAATTTCAGGTTCTCTGGAAAAGCAGCAAGTGCTCTTAAACCAGAGTCATCTCTCCAGTCCCTGGAAGCTTTTCTTAATGGGGTGTTCTGATGGGCGCCCAGAAGACCAGACTACCAATAGAAATGCAGAAGGTAAAGATTGCTCATGAAGTTTCAGATGGGAATGTGGACCCTATTTGGATTTAGGCCTTCTGGCAAATAATCTGGCTATATTTTGCCATGTCCTGAAAATTTGACAATGAACACATTGAAGAAATAATGGATTGATTTATTTGGGAGATAAAGATTTCAAAGCATAATATTCATGCTGTGGCATGGTTATTGTTTGCTACTTTTTGCCTGGTTTATAGTGAGAGTCCGAACCAAAAACAGAACAGAACGATTTTAAAAGCATGGCACCTGGCAAGCAAAAGAACATAAGTACAATTACAGTTGTGGGCACAGGTAATGCAGCTATAACTGTGAGGCTTTGCTGCATTAGAGAGAAGGGCATATTTTGCACTGGGGAAACACGGAATGTTTCTTAAGGGCAAGACCTCACATATTGAAAGCCCCAGGCTGCTGAGTGCTTGTGCATCTGGACCTTGGAAAATGTTTCTTTGGGAAGCTCGTTTCTCTTTTGAACCAGGCATAATAGTTTATGGTTTGACTGGAATGTCCCCAACAGACTCCTGCTTCAGATCTGGATCTTCAGCTCATGGCACGATTTGAAGGCAGTGCAGCTAGTGTTAGCAGAAGTCGTCACTAGGAACAGGTTATACCCGCCCCTCGTCCAGCTCGAGTTCCTCCTTTCTGTCTGCCACGATGTGAACAGCCTTTGCCTCAGGCCGCCGCCAGGGACTGAGCTGCTCCTGCTCTCACGCTTTCCCACACACCAAACATGGAAGCCTCCCTGCAACTGTCAGCTGTAATAACTGTCCTCTTTTGTGCCGTCTCTGGACGGCCTTTTGATCAGTGATGAAAGTGACTACCATACAGTCTTCGTCACGTCTGCAGAGTCTGCCCCCATGTGGTAACGTAGTCACTGACTCCAGGAAGGGGGGTGTTGTTCTGCCTAGCCTACGTTCTTGGTAGATGTACATGAAATATTTATTGAAGGAAGGATCCTACCCTATAATTCATTTCTCAGAGCTTTGTTCCTCCCTCACATTGGATACGGGCTCTTTAAAACCCAGTTGGCATGTGCCTCTCTCAGGGTTTGGGTGTTCCCAAAGCAAATGTAGATGCCTCTATTGAGAACTTTCTTATGACGTGGCTGTTTACTCCTCCTTCCACTCATCTCGGAGTCCCTTGTAGCCTGTGTCTCACTTGGTTCTTTGTTGTATAAAATTACTTTTACAATTAATTAAACGATGTACTTACTTGGTGTTTGTATCTATGTGCACAATGTGTTGATATTTGGGCATATCAATGAATTATTTTACATTTTTACATTTTGCCTGAAGTGTACAAAAGGAAATTCAGATTCCTTCAAAACTGTCCAAAATAACAGATTGGTTTTAATTCTGGCTGGTACTGTTTGGAGACAGAAGGTATTTGGGTCCTTTTCAAAGACGCCCATTGTAATATCTCACCAGCCTGTACACTGACTGAGGCTTGCTAAGAGGAGTTCTCTGCTAATGGTTCAGAGTTCCACTGAGAGTCTGCAGGTTCTGCTCTCTGATGAGCAGGTGTGGGGCCAGCCTGGACCAGCCTGCTGCCATATGGAATATGGTCCTCATGCCAGAACAGAGACCAGCTCTTGACTTCACAGTCAGCTTTTCTAAGGGCATGCCTTTTAAAGAAGGCCTTTGTATGGAGTTGCTGGGGACTGATTCAAGAAAAACAAGAGCCCAGACTGCAGAAATAACAAGGTGCTTTGTCACCCTAGCCACAGCTCAGGTCCTCTGCCTCCTACTAATAGGTCTGCTCATGTCAAGGTGAATGGGAAACTTAATCCCGGTTGCTTTACAAAGAAGCCATTTTTTAAAGCCCTCCACCTCGGCTATGGTTTGCCATGCTCGTCGCGTTCAATAGCAGCATTTTGTAACATTTGATTTTCTTTGGCCTTTCACTGGCTGTTGAAGTGAAGTCCCATGATAGACTCTTGACACTCCATGTTTGTCGACTGTCCCTCTCGCCTCTGAGACTGCCAGTGTCCTTTTCTGGAACATGTGCCATTCCCATACCAGCTTTCTTTTTTTTATTATAGTTTATTTTAGTTCACAGAATGCATAGTCCAAGAGTACCATAGTGACACGAACATTATAGGGTATTGGATTTAAGGTTCACATGCCTAGTACTATAAATCTGGCAAAAAAACCCAAAAAAACAAAAAACAAAAAACTCTTGGACAGGAAGCTTATAGACCACACTAGTTAAACTACTACTCTTATTTAGCTAAATGGGCAATATCAAACTTAATTTCTATCTCCTCGACCATAGATCAGTGCAGCTCTCAGAGAAATTTCTTTGTGTAGTGGGCAGTGGTTAGCACAGAAACTCACCATGGTCAAAGGGCAGAGAATAAATGCCTTTGGAGTGTTCAGATATACATGGGATATCTATTTCACATTATCTCTCCTCAAGGTGTAGGGACCATGGTGGAAGAGTGGGCTGGAGGTGGAAGAGCCAGAGGTCAGGGTGGACTAGGGTGAGAAACTGTCTTTCTCACACCAGCTTTCTTAACTAGTCCTGAGTAGAAAAGGAGAGCATCGGGCACTGGGTGGTGGTAACGGAATATGATGCCACATACCAGGCACTGCTGTGGGACTCGCTGTTGTTAAGTTCACAGACCAGCCTGGTGAAGTATGGCCATTATTGTATCTTCCTAAATGATATCAAATGTGTTCTGCAAAGTTAGCGCCCTCAGAGAACAGTTATGTTTGAGTCTCTATAAAGACTGCCCTATTGTGGAGGTTACTTCATTTTTGAAGCAGAGTGGTTGAAGCAATTTGTGCCAGTGTTATGTAAATGCATGTCTGTGTAATGGGGCCACCTAAAAGTCAGGCATTTTTATTTCCTAAATGGGGAAGTTGAGATGTGGAATACTAGACGTTTTCCCTAAGGTCATACAGCCTATGGCACAGATCCTTTCAAATGCTACATTATTCACACATTCCTGTTACTCCTGTTGAAGTTATTTCTTTTGCTTTAAGAAGGCTTCAATCTGGGGAATCGCTGATCTTTCTTCCTATGAGGAGAAGCAGGCATCAAAAGCTGCCCAACAAGCTAGCAAAGATGGCCAGTGGTTAAGAGTGCTGGCTGTTTTTCTGGAGGACTCAAGTTCTGTTGCTAGCACCTAGGTCAGGTGGCTCTAACTTCAGGGAATCCACCTCCCTCTTTAAACAGGTTCTAGGGATTGAACTTGGGCTCTTGTATTGACGGAGCTGTCCTCTAGCCCTAGCTCAGCCACAGTTATGGCAACATGAACAGATGGATGTCTTTGTGTACTTTAGGTTATATTAAAATGCTACTTTATGTTGTTTTTAAAATTATCCCGACGGTGGTCATCTGGGAAGTCTTGCAATTGGCTCGTGGGTCCTTTTGACACATTCCTAATCTCTTTGTGTGTGTGGGAGTGGGGGGCTCTAAGATCTTCCAGGCTCATCCTGTGTTTTCCTCCCATAGCCTTGGTGTTGATCACCTCTTTGGAGATTCCTGGTTTCTTTTACCAAAGCAAACCAGCAGAGACTAGATCTGGGTGTGTCCATTGCCACTAAGGTGCCGTGCTTCTTGGGTCACCCCACGGAACAGAGCTGAACTACATCAGCCCACCTACTTCACACACACTCTCATGTTATTTCTGAAGTTCTCTGTCTATCTGTGGTAAAGCTACTTTTTTTCTTTTTTTGGGGGGGGCAGTCTGTATTTTACTGAGTAGGTAACACTAAGAATATGACTTAGTGCCTTCTGCTGTCTGTAGTGAAGTAAATGGAGAGCCTGGAATAATGTGCCTTCCTGCTCTGCCATCCTCTAGGCCAGTGGTTCTCAACCTTCCTAGTACTATGACCTTTTAACACAGTTCCTCATGTTGTGCTGACCCCAATCATAATTTTTTTCTTGCTACTTCATAAATGTACTTTTGTTACTGTGATGAATCATAATGTAAATATTTTTAGAGATAGAGGTTTGCCAAGGGTGTCATGACCCACAAGTTGAGAATCACTGCTCTAATCAGATCATATCGTTTAGACACGGAGAGATCCTGTTAAGGAACTACATAATAGAACAATCAGAATTGGAATTAGGTTTTCAAAATGGGGCATTTTTATTTTCCCATAATTCTCACATCTTTGTAACTGCCCACTGCTTTTAGCTTTGTATCAAACCAACTAACTATTGCCTTCTTGGGATGCTTGAAGCATATTTTGAATGTCATTTTGCTGGTGTGAACAATGGAACTCATGCTTGTGTCTCTACTGAGGGGTTTTTCTCTCTAGCGTATATCATAGACCAGAGAGTTGAAAATGCAGGCCTGAGGGGCAGATGCTAGCAAGTACATCTTTACAAAGGAGTCCCCTGCCCTGACTCACCCTTCAGACCCATGGTTTCCAAGGCTTTCTTCTCTGAGGGTGCAGGGCTTCTACAGGGTAGACACATTGTATTCCACCTGACTGTTAGGAGATGGGAAGGGAGGCAGGGCAGGAATCTGCTTCTTACCATCCACGAAGAAGCTGGCCATGGAGCGAGAAACAAGGAGGCAAGCTGCAGCCTCTGGGACTCTCTCTGGACAGGCCAACCACATGGCTCCTTTCCTTAAGTGACGGGGCACCTGGCAGCAGGGCACCCCGGGGGGCTCCACCCTGAGCTGTACACCACCCCTAGGGGTCCTGCAGACCTTTCTGCCCCTGATACTGTGAAGGGTGAATATACTTGTACTTGTTGCCATGTGCTAGTGAAATCTCTGTCCTTTCCATTTTTATCTTATCCAATCCAAAGACTTAGCACTTTATTTTTGCATAATATGCCATAAACATATAATTATATTAGAAATAAATGGTAAAAGCTGTTTCTGTATGTACAAAATAAAATTCCGAATCTTACCTTGACATGATCTGTCTGAATTTGAGCAGAAGTAGCCAGAAGAGCTCTTTTGGGGTGGCCCTCTCCTTGCAATTCCTTCAACCGTTTGCATCTATCTGCTTATTTCTTTAATGAGCAGGGTTTCTCTGCAGGGTTCCTCCGTTCCCATGTCCTCTTGCTGTGGCGTCTACCATGTGAAGAGTGATGAGACCCTGAAGTCATCCAGTCTCTCCACCCCCCTTCCCTGCTCCCTTTCCTCTGTAGCACTCACCATCGTATTCTGCATCACAGCATTTCCTTTCTCAGTTTTTCAATCGGGTTTCCCCTTTGACATAAACTGCAAGCATAGAGACTGTGTCTGCTCTGTTTCTCAGGACTAGACTAATGCAACACAGTAGGTGTTCAGGGTACTTACAAATGAATGATGGAGGTTTCAAGCTCTGATAACTTGACCTTTAAAGTGAATACCCAAAACTTCAAGATCCCTGCTGAAGATATGTGTAGTTCCGTGACACAGTAACTCCGGCAATGCGATACTCTTACCACATGTAAAGACTCCTGAAAGTATCTTCTTAGTGTCATTTAAGAAGTTGGTACAAGAACTAAAACCATTTTTTTTATTTGAGGTGGTAGATTGGAGAGATAGCTCAATGGTTAGAGCACTGCCACTCTTCCAGAGGACCTCAGTTTGAATCCCAGCACCCACATGGAAGCTCACAGCTATCTTTCACTCCAGTCCCTGGGGATCAGATGCCCTCTTCTGGCCTCTGTGGGCACAGCATGCACATAGTGCACACACATGTAGTAAAACACCATACACATAAAAATAAGTGAAGAAAATTTAAAAATATATATTCAGAAGTTATGGTGAGGGCTGGAGAGATGGCTCAGCAGTTAAGAGCATTGGCTGTTCTTCCAGAGGTCCTGAGTTCAATTCCCAGCAGCCACATTGTGGCTCACCACCATCTGTAATGAGATCTGGCACCCTCTTCTGGCCTGCGGTATATATGCAGACAGAACACTGTATACATAATAAATAAACAAACAAACAAAAGAAGTTATGGTAAATTACCTTCAAATTCACCAAAAGAAATCTTGAACCCATCCTCAATTGCCCAGTTTGAGCCATTATTCTATTTGTCAGATTTAGCAGGAAATGGCCTCTGGTTGGTATAAATATTCTTACCAATGTTTGCCAACACAGAAGATATCAGAAAGGATGTCCTGTAAGACAGTGATTCCTTTAAAGGAGTATCAGCACTCCTTTGAATGTGTAAATTCTGTTAAGGAGCCTTAGTACTCATTGAATAGATAGAATCTGCTAAAGGAGCATCATCATTCCTTTGAATAGATAATCTGCCAGGTTTGTTTTTCAAATTGTATTGCTTTACATTTTCATCTAGATTTCAAGTTTTCAAAGTGCTGACATTTTTTCACAGACCTGGGGCTCAAACCTTGGGCCTGTGTGTGCTACGTAAGCATTCTGCCACTGAGTTCCACGCCCTGCCTGTTGAACCACTTACATTTTATTTCTAAGAAATCACCATCTTATTTGCTCAAGGCACACTAAGATCATTATCAAAGGGCCTGTGACTTCATTTGCCATTTTATCAAATAGGTTTTTCAGAATAAAAGTTTTAATGCCAGATTTCTTGCAGTGGTCTAGCCAGGGTTAATAAACACAGGCATGAAAGACAGTGAGGCCAACAAGTACCATACAGATTTTGCAGGCCATCTTTGAACCGGTTGGAACCAAGTTCTGTCTTCGTGGAGGGCTGACATATCTTCCTGTCCTTGCTGTTGTTCCAGAGCCTTGGGGATTCAACCAGGACTGGGGTGCTCAATCAGCTGCTCCCTATGATCAAGTCCCCGAGCCAGAGAAGCAGCGATGACTACAGCCCCGAGGAACTGCTAATCCTCCTCATCTACATTTACTCTGTCACCGGAGAGCTCACGATGGACAAAGACCTGAGCGAAGCCGAGGAAAGGGTGAAGAAGGCCTTGGCCCATGTCCTCTCCGAGGAGTCGGAGCTGTCGCCTTTGCTACAGAAAATCACAGGTGAGTGGGGAACACATATCCTGTGACTACAGAAGGCAGGCTTCTGAGCAAGGACTTCAGGAGGAGGGGACCACTGTCTCCAGCCACCTGCAGGGTCAAGCTGTCTTTCCCGTAGTTTCCTTTTCTGGTAGTGGTAGTGGAATGGTCTGCTAAGTGCTTATCAGAATTCATGTTTGTTAGTGTCAAAGCCTTGGTCAAACAGCAAAATATTCAGAGAAAAATTGTTTTGTAAGGTGTTACATTGTCTTGGGATTAGAAATCACCATTTTTCAGGATTTTAATATTATTTTGAGACTGCTATACTTCATTTGAATTTTAATTAATTAGTACTATCCCAAATGACACCCTAGCCTCCCAGTAAAGTAGGCTGTGCAAGTTTGGGGAGAATCTACAATTATCAGAGATTATAATGGTCCACCTCCAGTAAGAGCTGCGCTATCAATCATGAAAGCAACCCCATGTAGTGTATTGACTCTTTCAATAGTTTATATTGGTGTAAAGCTAATTTCAGTGATATAAGTCATGCCTAGAAGTTATTGAAGTCTATACATAAAGCATGAAAACTTTTAAAGCAGTCCAAGTTTCTTTTCATTAATTTGCACATGTGTGTGTGTGTGTGTGTGTGTGTGTGTGTGTGTGTGTTTATGCGTATGAAGACATCCCTGCTCAGAAAAGCTCAAGTAAGGCCGATTATGCATCCTCTAGACTCCTGTGGGCCTCACTGGGGGAAGTATGGAGACACCTCTGATCCAGGCCATGGTGCTGGAGATCTTAGTGTCCCGTGCATGTGTGTTTTATTTTGTGCTCACTTCTGACCTTTCCTGTGGCCGGTTATGGAGAGCAAATCCCTGATGAGATGGAAACTTCGTTCAGTTTCCACAGACGGGAAGCATTTCCTTGCCTCAAATGGAACCTGTTTGCCAGTTTATAATCTACTCAAGTAGAACTTGTGGAATTTGTAATCTGCCATTACGTGTGTTTGTTTGGCTGGAAATAAATATTGACTTAGAATGGTTTTAATATGGTTTATACAATGCTTAGAACAGAGCTTTGATTTAAAGTAAATTTGGATGCTAGGGGAATTTCATTGGAAATGATGTTGAAATGAGCAATTCCCGAGACAGACAACAAGGCTAGTGTGCGTGTTCTAATTACAGTTGTTTGGGTAGGCTTTATAACGTTTGTATGTTGACAGTTTATTGTTGGAACTAAAGTAATGAATGCTCTAGGAATAGTCTCTCAATATTCACTCAAGGTATTCATTGACCCCGCCATTCATTTTTTATTAGTTTCTTTATACTTGCTCAGGATATTGCATTTTCTTGCTTTGAAAACACTTCTGTGAATTCATGTTTGTATAGGAAAAAATTGTTAGCTCATGATTTAAAAAATTAAAAAATAATAAGTTGTGGAATTTTTAGTTTTGCTTAAACCTTTCTTTTACAATATTAAGCATACATTTTTACCAATATTAACTTGGAATATTTATTGTAAGTGGCACAGAAGGTATTACTTTTGCATATGTAAACTGGTCACTGGAAAACATACACATGAATGCACACACACACATTCTCTCTCTCTCTCTCTCTCTCTCTCTCTCTCTCTCTCTCTCTCTCTCTCTCTCTCTCTCTCACCCCCCCTCTCTCTCAGCTTCTGAATACACCCAAAGGACTATAGTTCTCAAGATAAATTTGTAGTTTATTAGTATGGACATATCTTTATTAATGACATTGAAAATATTCGAAAAGAAGGATTTATATTTTTAGATGCTGCTAAGGAAAATGTAACATTTGTATATCAGCTTGAAAACTTAATCACATAATATTAGAGTAATTGTGATTGAGTCCTGTTAGGAATGAATACTTCAACCTGTATCCAAAAAATGCATTATCTTCCAAATATACATAGTATGCTGTACCAAGGTTAGTGGCTTTCACAGGGAGCCAGTTGTCAGTACTGGGCTTAGAGCACTCCAAGGCATAGGCTTGCTTTTCTTGACACTGAGTAGCAGACTTTATTTAATTCCTGATGGATATTTTGTAGTTAATGAAAATAATTTTGAAAATAAGTAATCAATGAAAGAATTCTGCATCAACTATTTTACCGTCTTACCTGTTTATAGTACAACAAAATGGTCTGTTTTCTCTGTTAAAAGCGTCACCAAGCTGCTTTTTCTCAGTTGTGAATTAGTAGAGCTAGCATTTGACTCCAGGTTTTGTGAATATGAAACCCATGTCTTTAGACATGGGGTATGAAACCTGCTTCCAGCCCGTGTAACTGCTACATCCATTGCATGCTGTAGCTCAGGCTTGCTCGCCACACTGTTTCATGCCGTGTATGCCCAGCCATTCCATTAGCATCTGGAGAGAAAACCAGTCTTGTGGTTAATAGTTAGATATTGCCTTTGCTTTTCATCCGTCACTATTACATAGTTGGACATTTCTGCCATACCCCCTATTTTTATGCATGTATCCTCTTTTCTCTGCACTGTAATAAATTACAATATTACTTATAGCCATAGAAGTCTATTGGTTGGCTGGCTTTTAGAAGCAAGTGTAACAAGCTGTAATTCTGCTTATTTCAATAATATCTCTTGACAGTAATTGCTCATGTTTAAAATTCATATTTTCTTTTATCTATTCATTATGTAATTTATTTTTGACAGTTTCTTTTGTGTCTCTGTATTCTTCCTTTGTATGGGAAGGATGCTAAGAAACTGTGATTGGTAAAACAAAACAAAAGCTGGACATGTTGGTCAATGGCAGGGTGCTATTTTCTTTTTAATCTGCACTCTTTTAAAGAAGTACTTCCCAGGAACATCTCTAGGGAGGTGGGCAACTCTTTGCTATTCATGCCAAAAAGCCAGGATTGACTTTTGGGTGTTGGAGCTGGGAAGCTGGAAGGAGAAAACTAGCCCGGCCTGCTTATGCTGGTTGGTGTTTTGCTTCCTCAGTCCTGCTAAGTTCAAAGAGAATATGGGTTTTTGTATACTTCAGTGTTCGCTTGCCAGCCACAAGAAAAATAAATCCATTTGAACTGTCTTCAGAGAATGAAATGTAATGCAGATTTTGAAGTGTGCTCTTGGAATGTTGTCCTGCAGAGAGGTGTACCGAAAAAAGCAGAAGATCTGAATGCAGAAATCTGTGATTTAAAAGTTCTGGCCATGCCATTTCTAGCAATGTGGTGCTAGCTGGCAGCTCCCTGGCCTTGAGCCTTGATATTGAACATCACGGTCCTTATTGATCACTTGTGATTTTGATGAGCATAAAATGATGTTCTGTGTGAGAACCATTTGGAGTTGTAAATAAATAATTATTTTGCTAGCATGTGTCACATAGGTTGAGCTCCTCAAACCTTAACAACTGATGCATGTAGGAAGAGAGATGTTTGCATGGCTTGCTGGCTAGTTTTTTTTTTTTTTTTGTCAACTTGACACAAGCTAGTATGGTGATATTTTATTTGTACTGAAATGTGATTTTAATTTTATGTTAATAAATAAAGTTGCCCTGGGGTCAGAGCTATTAGAGCCATAGCAAGAGCGTGGTGGTTAGAAGAGCTAGGTAGATTTCTGTGTGTTCAGGGATACAGCCAGTATTGGAGACATACGCCTTTAAGACCTGGAGGGCGGTACTTACAGGCAGTGATGAGGCAGTCATGTGGTTGGGTTTACAACCAATAAGAAGGCAGAACAGAAAGACTATTTAAACACAGACAAACAGGAAGTAGCTCTCTCTCTGGCGGGGAAGTTAGGAGCACTGCAGGAGGTAAGATTTTATCTCTGAGCTCTGACCTCTCGGCTTTCTCTTTTACATTGGCTCTGTGTTTATTTTAATAAGACGATTGGTTACATCTACAAGCTAGTGTCATTTAGGAAGGAGGAACCTTAATTGAGAAAATGCCCTCACCAGATTGGCTTGTGGAGCATTTTCTTGATTGATGATAGATGGGGGTTGGTCCATCCCACAGAGCATAGTGTGTCACTCTTGGGGAGATGGTATAAGGAAGGCCGAGTAAACCATGAGAAGCAATCCAGTAAGCAGCATTAGTCCATGGCCTCTGCTTCAGTTCCTGCCTCTAGGAGCCTGCCCTGAGGTCCTGCCCTGACTTCCTACCATGATAGACTACAACTGTAAAATGAAATAAACCCTCTCTTCCCTAAGCTGTTTCTGCAATAGATGCCCTAAGACATATGGTGTACTGACGTGAGTGGGCAGACTGTTGTGGTTCAAGGCAGCTGGTGTAGGGGGCATTAGCTACTCTGGGCTTGAAGCTGACCTGTGGACTGAGGTAAGACAGCAGCTTGATAGGCCTATGGCCTGTTAGGAGCAAACCACTGATCTAGGAGACATTGATTAGAAAGCACTGAGTCAAGAAAAAAGAAAGAAAAGCCTCCATATTCTTTTAGAGCAAACCACACTTTGAAACTGTTATTAAAACACATTAGTTGTACATATTAATGAGTTTTAATGTAGTTTATGCCCACTCTCCTTTGTATTCTGTCCTCCACTAGAAGTGTACCCTCTGCCACTCAGTCTCACATACCACATTGCCTCCATAATAATCCCTCTTCTATTTTCAGGTCTTTTGTCTTCCTGTGCTTGGCTTATTTAGCTTAACACAGTGTCTTTACTTGTTTTCCTGCAAATGAACATATTGGCTTTTAATACATAAAACTAATTTGGATAAACTTTTTGGTTAGTTTTTGTCATACTCATTCATTTATTTTCCCTGGGTTTTTATGGTGCCTTTAAATACAAGGTCATAGGGCAATAGGTCTGTTTAGTTCAGTTTAATGCAAAATGAGAGAATGAATGATTCTGAGTATCTCAAAATTCTGTGATTTAAGCTCGAGGCACAGTGAAACTATAGAAACAGTATAATGCACAGTTAAATTTATTTTGCTCCCTTGTGATAATATGGGATTAGGGGTTTTAGCCTCAGTGCCTCAGGATACATTGCACTTGATGAACCTAACAGATGAGGATTTGCTTTTCTTTGAAAGATTAGAGATGGTCTTCTTGAGTGGCCTGAAGCTGTAGTTCCATCACTGTAGTCTTGAGGTAGGGGATTCTCCAGAGACCACCTGTCTAAGGGTTTAGATAAGAAGTAAAAAAGGTAGAGGGGAGGGCACTTCTTAGTTGCATCTGTACCCACCATCATTCTCATTAGGGAACCAGTAGTTTTCATGAAAGCTTCATCCAGAGACAACAAAGTAAGTTTTCTGTTCGAAGGAATGTGGGAATGGACAATAGGTAGGAACTTATATTTGCCACAGTTATCACTATAGACATTCTTGGCAGGAAATTCTAAAGCAAAATGATATACTTTAAGGTAAAGTAATAATCCACATGTTCTCATTTTATACTTAGAATATTGGAATTGTTTTTATTTCAAATGCTAAAATAATATATTGTCCTGGGCTTATATCACATTTTCAATTTATCGATATGGATTGAACACATCTTTTTATTTGGCATTATTCTAAATTCTCCAAGCATAGAAACCCTGGGGCAGCAGTAGCATTAAGTGTTGAGACTCTGAACAAGAACTTGGTGCAAATAGGTCTAGGTTCTGACTCTCAGTAATTGTGGATCATTTAACCTCACAGACTCTCAACTTCTTCATAATGAAAACACATCATACAGAGGTAGTAGTCAAAACCCATGAGCTAAAATGTCCCAAGTGCCCGACGTAGAGCCTGGTGCCCAATGTGTCGTTGTTGTTGTGTGTCAATAATGAATTCCTTTGTTGAGTCCAGTCTGACCAAAAAGGATTTCTTAGGGACAGAATTTGGTTGTAATACCAGGCGATGACATCAGTATTGGCTGATAATCCTAAGTAATAAAACTATAGTGTTAAAAGCAGACTCATATATATCTCCCTGGAATAGCAAAGAATGTACAAGTAAGAGTCCATAAACTTGCGTGTCTAATAAACATACCATGGGCATCTCAGCTCCAGTGAGGTCTACCTAAAATGCTAACCTTTCTCTGTGATAATTTCTTCATGAACATTGGCATCTCAGCTCCAGTGAAGCATACCTGAAGTGCCAGCTTTTCTCTTTGGTAATTTCTTCACAATTGCACTACTAGTTTTTTTTTTTTTTTTAAAAAAAAAACATGTTTTGGGACCGAAGAGTTATATCTAAAACAAAAGTAATAGAGTTTCAATTTTCACCATGTTTTCATTTTTCAGTTGTGAAGGTTTGAATGTGAATGTCTTCCATAGGTTCATGTGTTAGAACCCTTGGTCTCCAGTTGGTGATACTGTTTGGGAAGGTCTAAAAGGTGTGTGTGGCCTTGCAGGAGGAAGTATGTTGCCAGGGAAGGCCTTTGAGGTGTCAAAGCTTCATGGGGGCTCTCAGCATTCTGCTCTGCCTGGCATGTCTACCTTCCCAGCTGTGGTGGAGATGGACTCCTATCCCTCTGGAACTGTGAGCCCAAGTAAACCCTTCCTTCTGTAAGTTTGGTCATGGTATGGCTTTACCATAGCAATGGAAAAGGAACTAATAAGAGTTGCTTTCTCCAATAAATCCAGGCACATTCTTTGGCGGTTTTGTAGTTGCCTAGATTTTTATGCCTAGAATTCATAAGGCAAAGTATTACTGTGCTTTGATAGTGGAACTGTTCTCAGCAGTTACCCCTGTATATTCACTCTGCACACAAAGAAATCAAGACAACCAATGGTAACTGCCTTGCCTCAAATCACCACCTAAATATCCTGTTCAATGCAGGAATTGGATTGGAGTCTGTCTCTGGATTTTCAGTCTAGAGTTATTATTAGGGCGATGGTTCTCAGCTTTGGCTTCATGTGTCACTGCAGAAACACAAGACTTGCAGCTGAGGTCCACCAGATAGAGTACTTCAGCAATCATCTAGAAACAGTGTTACTCCTCATATATGAACACACACATATTTGCAGGTCTACTGTGATTTATTAAACTTTTTCCTTAGGTTTGTGGAAGGTAATTCTTGTAAAATATAAAGCATTTTCAAACAGAGAATTGTTAAAGAAAAATAAAAGAGGAGGTAATATGAATCTCTCTTTTGAGATTTCTTTTAGTATCACGTATGCATTCTTTTCTCATCTCAAAGGTTTCTCTCAGTAATACATCAAATTTCAGATGATACATTGCTCTATGTTTCTGTCCCTGTGGAGACCATTCCAATTTAAAAAAGACTGCAAGACTTTACAAATTTTTCTCTTGAGCATTCCTTCTGGCTTGGTAATAACCCTAAGAGTGATTCTGTAAGTCCATTATTGGCCTTTGAATTTCATACACCTGAGTTAGAATATTAGTTCATTATTATAGGTGATAGTGTACCAACCCATGACCACAGAGTCAACACACACAGCTAAAGGAACTCATTGGGATTAATAAAAAAATCCATGCAAGGTTTTACCTTGTTTATTGGTTCTAACCTGTGGATTCTCTGGTATTATGGCATGCAGGTATCAGGCGCTTCCACTAAAGGTTGCTTTCCTTTCTTGTCTCAGGCCTGCCAGAACAAAACAGAGAGCTTTATCAAGTTGTTTTCTACCATAGCTTGCAATTCGTTTCCCTACCTGGGTCCTCACTTCTCTTGATTTCTAAGATTTCTGTTGCCAACTCTGATGAATAACATATGTCTGCTCCCCGATCACTCCCCCGAGAAATGTTGGAACTGTTACATTTGGTTTTACTATCCAACATATTAAAACAGTTAACCACAGCACATATTACTAAATAGCCATATCAAGTGAAGTTTAAAATGTTTACTACATATTTAAAATACATCACGAGCTGTGCAGAAAGAAATACAGAGCTGCCTATTGCAAAGCAGTCTCACTAACGTAAGGGATCCCTACAAATTATTTTTCAAGCACTTCATTTTTCCTTGACACATCATATAAAGCAATCATAATTAATTATAACACTAGGACAGATCTTCTTGTGCTGATATTTATACATGTATAAATGCATGGAGCATACTGTCTATGTCACCAGATTTTATATCTGCAAACAGTATAAACTGGAGTGCTGTCACGCATCAAATCATGACATTCCAGTTAGCCATGGACCGCAGATGTGACTTTGGGTTTACAGAGGGTCTCATGTTTATTGTCTCTTGATTATATCAAGAAGCCATATAGAGTGTAACCTACGCCATCTAGATTTGTGTTGTCAACTCTGATGTTCACATTGTGATGTAATCACCTGATGATGTATTTCTCAGAACACACCTCTATTGTTAAGCAGCTAATGACTATAATTATGCATATGATTTGACAATTAACAAAGAGGTTTTACTAGGTTTTATAAACAATAGCTATGGTATAAATTTCCCAATACTAAACGAATGTATAATATACCAGTGTAGTTGTTTTGAAAGCATAGCTCTGGTTGGGGCCAGGTATGGCCGAAAATATCACAATGGGGAGGAGGAAACCTGCTTCCCCAATCTGCCCATTGGAATGCAGCCTGAATTTCTCTAATTCAGTGATCCTCAACCTTTGTACAGCTGCGACCCTTTACTACAATTCCTCATGGTGTGGTGACCCCCAACCATAAAATTATTCCATTGCTACTTCAAAACTACATTTTGCTACTGTTATGTACAGTAATATAAACATCTGATGTGCGACCCCAAAGGGGTCATGACCCACAGTTGAGAACTGCTGCTCTAGTGTCTTATAAAATAGCATCAGAGCAGGTATTGACTGAAATAATATCTGAAACTAATGCCAGGCATGGTGGAACAGGCTTATGATCCCAGCTCTCAGGGGGCTGAGGCAGGAGGGTCATGAGTTCAAAGCTAGCCTGGGCTACGTAGTGAGTTCCAGGCCTAGGCTATCTGATGAGATCCTATCTCAAAGGAAGAGAAAGAGGAAGAGAAAGGACAAAGGACTAAAGCCTCTTGCACCTTGTAATTGCCCCTCTACATTCAATTAGCTCTAATAATTGTGATTGTTGTGTAATTATTTATAATTCTTTGAGTGTAAGCTTTTGAAGGGCAGGTATTTCCTTAAGATGGTTTATGATTGGACTTTCTTGAACACAAAAGTGATTCTCATTTGTTCCCTAATTATCACAATAGAACTTAAATCATTTGTAAACTCACTCTTCAGAGAAAGCGTCCTAACATTTTAATAAGTACTGGTGCAAAATCAATCAGGAAATGTGATAAATGCCAGGTGACAGTATCAGTCAATATTGTGTTTTACATGTTTTGGAGTTGGTCTATTGTAGTCAGGATGCCTTGGATGAAATCACATGTATATAACATGATAAATGAATCAAAAAGTGATGTTGTGAAGGAAGATCTTGAGAATGTTGGTGTCTTAATATTTATTGACAGTGAAGAAAAACATTGAGATACAAACATTTCAACCTAAAATTGTGGCAAAGTTGGAAGATAGATAGATGATAGATAGATAGATAGATAGATAGATAGATAGATAGATAGATAGATAGGTAGGTAGATAGATAAGACAGACAGATGATAGCTAGATAGAGGCAAAGATGGACAGATGGGTGGGTGGGTGGATGGATGATAAGAAAGCGATACAACAGACTCTAGGCTGAGACTTCCTGGATGATGGGAGAGTGAAAGACTAACATGCTGGACACAGAAAGGGGCATGTATGTGTACACGCACAGTCACACTGACTTGTGCTTTGAAACATAACTATAGATGTAATCAGAAATGTAATTCTCCAAGAGGCTGCCTGTCTATCTTCATGTGTTGCCTGTTTACTCTGTTCTTAGCACCTGGACTGAATTGGTCCCAAGCAGGGTGGTGATTTTCATGGAAGCATGTATAAAATGCCCCCTTCTTTTTTTTTATTCCTTTCATTTTTTACAGCAAAACACATGCCTGCACCTCTTCTTCAGGCTCTTGATTCACTGCCAAGCTGACAGCGAGCCAACTGGAACAGGAAGCTGATATGGTGCAGTGCTCATTAGCAATTTACATTTTCTAATGCAACAAGAGTTAGTGTGTTAGGTTTTAGAGCTGTGGTTTTATCCAAACCATTCACTAAAATGAGTAGACTCTTTCTTCCTTATCTGTATCACGTATGGTTTAATCTGAACAATTCTTTTCACACAGTGGTGTAGGATTTGAGGTTCCTTCCCTGTGCATATCAACACCACACAAGGAATTTAGACACTGGCCAAGAAAGGTTTCTTCCTCGTTACATGTGTTTGAATACGTTTCTGGCCGGGAATGCACACCCTTTTCGTGAGCGTGGAAACCAAACACAGGAATAACTATAGTCACAGTTAATGTCCTTCACCTCTGTGTTTTGTAGGAAGCGAAGCAACACAGATGTTCATAGTTAATAACAGCAGAGTGCTTTACATTGTGTTCCCAGAAACTGGTTTCCATACGGTGGGTAATTGTAGTTTTATTAATTTTTCAAATTTAATCTCTGCCCTGCTGTCAGCTTCAGTCTCTCCTGTTCCTCATCTCACACCTCTCTGAGAGAAATCAGAAAGCAGGAGCCGAGCACCTCGGTGACTGGGTGCTTGAGGAGTTAGCACACTTCTCTTGATTATTTCAAGTTGTTCTCCCAGGGAGCAGGAATCCAGACAAGAATGACATCATCTGCTTCTTTAGAAACAGGCATTTGTAAAGGCTTTTGACTAGGGGTGATTATGGCATTTCAGAGGAGCAGCCCTGCTAGGTACAGGCTGGAGGTGTGGGAGCTGCTGTGTGTCTGGGAAGCCATCCTCAGAGCCACCAGCAGAACAAAAGCCATCGGGGTGGGAGGGGAGGGGGTTGGATGGTCCGTGTACGAGGGGACCCAGCATTAGCTATTCCTATTGCTATTATCTTGGCAGTTCCTGCTTGAGCCTAAATTTATTTTAAACACATATTTAACGTGTGAAAAAAAATCAGGAAAATATTTCTGGAAAAAATGTATCTGTGTTTCCCCTGTCTGCCTCTCCCAGTGTAGGGATTAAGCTTAGGGCCTTAATGGTGTTAGGCAACCTTCCAACGCTGAGCTATACGCCCAGCACCATATTGTGGGTTTTTGATCGGCTCTTGTTTTTCTTTCTATTTGACAGTGGGGGGAAAAAATCAACATTTTTCCTAAAATAATAGAACAGTAAAAGTACACATGATCAGGCTGAAAAAAATCTGGGATATTATTCCTCAGGGTAGGGAGGAGCCCCAAACAGTTACAAATAGTGTGTTACACCCAGGGCGTCTTCTGTGTCTGGATTCAGCAACACACCCTCAGTACCGGGCCTTGCAGAGCAGTAGAGTATCCTTTTCCATGATCACCTCCCTCTGGGGCCTGCTTTCTTCTTTCCTTGCCTTTGTTCCTACCACAAGTCTTGTGCTTACCTAAGTAATTTATACTACCCCCATGCTTCTCCAGGGCAGTGCAGTTAACCCCTTCAGAGCTCATTCCAAACCACAGAGCCAGAGACCAGCCTCCTCCACCCTCCGGATTGCTTCAGTGCACCCCAGCCTACTGTGTGTTTTAAAGGGAGCATGCTTTATTATGTAGTTGTGTAATAATTTCAGTGGTGTCTGGTCTTCCCTTCTGGACCATAAACTCCCTGGGTTTTGCACACCCCTGTACCTCAAGTGCTAATCTTGTCTGCGGGCACATAGTAGGCTCTTGCTAAGCATTAACTGAACAGTAAATACTAACAAGGAAGGAAGCTGGGACTCTGTTTCAGAGTTTCCTGTGACACTGCAAGAGCGCAGATGTGAGGCCAGTTACGGAGGGCCTGTTTTGGATAGCAGAATGTTGCCCGGAGAAGAGCACGGACCATGGAGGGATGGGGAGTCGTGACATCTCCCAGTGGAAGATGCAGTCAGGAAAGCATTCTGTGCAGTGAGAGCCCAGAGTAGCAGCTGTCCGTGCGAGCTGTGCTTTGCATCTTAGTGTTTCATACAATCACACCTTTAGACTCTGGAGACTTCTGGCGTAGTTAGCTGTCCCCCCATTTCTTGTCCTCTGCCCCATCACCTGGTTTTCCTGGTCAGACATGGAACACACTACTCCCGTCAAAACATTATTAAGTCCGTCTTTTAACTCCCTGCTCTTCTCCGATCTGACTGTTGTGGGAAGGAACATCTGTCGTGATGTGATAATAATGCTGGCTGGCGAATGGCCAATAGAGTACTCTGTCTATAGCACTTCAAGACAAGCAGCAAAATGGTGGACATGAGTTAGAGACTACTACAACTCTTTCACAGTTCAGAAATATCTTAATTTGTTTGTATGAGTAAGATGCATTTATAATATTAAGAATGAGTGCAGCTACCATTTATTAAGAACTTTCCTTGCATTTGGTCTTCACTGCAAACCCCTGACACAGGGGTTACTACCCCGTCTTACAGAGGAGAAGATGGGATGAGCCAGGCAAAGTCACTTATTTGAGACACTGTTAAGTGGAGGAGCTAGAAATCGACACGGCCATGTGGGACTAGAACCAAGGTTCTCTATGTCCTACAGTGTTGCCCACTGACTGGACTGAGCTTCTCCACGGTGTCCCCCCCACCCCGTGTGTTCTGTTTATTTACCATTGTTGATTGTCACACAGCTGGTCCGTTTAGTGGCTGAAGGTCTTGGCAGGACAAGAACTCTTCCTTCCCTTTCATGCAGACTGGGCTGGAGCTTGTCAGGGTTAGAGTTGGAGCCCAGGATTTGTTTCCTTTATACCTTTCCTCTTAGCCCAAAGTAAGTGGCTCTTAGAAAGTTATTCCATGGCTATGATCCCAGTCGGTCTGCCACAGGTTTATGTAGATAATGTGATATGATGATGGGAGCTGAAATACTTCACCCATTTTGGAAATGAAGACAAGAAAAATAAGAGTACTCTTGGTAGGTACTTAGATTAATGCTTGCTTTAAAAAAAGAGTCACTTTGGCAATGAAATAATCTTCAAACCAGCCACAACCAGTTAGTGATGTTTATGTTTTGTGAGACAGCATGCAGTCAAGATGGCTGGAATGCCACTTTCTCCCACCACAGGTGTCAAGATCTCATTCTTTGCAGCTTCCCCCATGTCCTGTCCTTTCAGTACACTCCCTCTGAGTATCAGCATGGCCCTCAGCTGGCTTCCCAGTAACTCACGGGGTCACGTCTTGTATAGCGTTGGAAAGAACCTGAATGAATTGTATATGACAGCATCTCCCGGCTCCATCTCTCTTTCCCTTTGTCTATCAGGAGGGAACTGGATTGTAGACACACAGCCATAAAGCCTTCACTGTTTAGTTTGGCCTACTTGGTGTTTGTGAGAACTTTGGGTCCAAATCCAACTTGAAAAATAGACTTTATGTGAATGGCTAGCTCACTAGATTAGTTGGTTAGTATTGTTTTCTGTTTGAAAAAAAATGTTAAAAATGCAAGGAGTGGTTGGAACTGAGTGGTGGCTACTTCTTGGGGACCTGTGCTCCTCTGAAATCTGTTCCTCGCTTCCTTCTGTAATATTTGTGGCCTAGAGTGTGCCATGCAGCGTGTGGCTTCTGCTGTACCATCACATGTGTTGCTCACGGCCACCTCCCTGCCTGTCGGATGACAGTGACAAGCAGTTGGGATCTACTTGGAAATGGCCTACTTGTTCTGTCATGTAACAGAACTTGTAAATAGGAACTTGAGACCCCCACAGGCACAAGTGTCCTCAGAGATCCAGAAATGCATCAAGTACAGTTGTGGCCCATGAGCCACTTGGAAACATTTGTTAGCTGTGTAAATCTGCCACTGGAATCCTGAGTGTTAGGGGATTCAGGGTCATTGGCTTTGTTGGGAGATGACAGGAAGAGGCAGCTTGGGAATATTAATTGCATCCTTAAATACCTGCAGACTTTGGATGGTGACCAGCAATTTTCCATTTGCAGAAAATCTAGGGTTTTATTTTTATTTTTGAAAGGTTACCTTGGCTACTGTCTGCCAAAAGCCATTTGGGGAATATTGAACTTTGGTGACCTTACAAATTTCAACACACTTTGTTTTTATTCAAGAAAATGTCTTCTTGAGTTTGATCAGGCCTGACTGACTTCTAACCTAGTACTTTTTCTCCTGTGAAGGCTGTGTCTAAGTTAACAAGGGACACTTGTTTTGTTAACACCCAGGCTCTGTCTGCCCTTCCAGACAAAGTATAAGTTAACCACCCTCTTACCACTGTCCTAGGAGTGGGGTCCCCAGATCACCTGGCTTGGTTGTGCATACTGGTTGTGTTGATTGTCAGTGCTCCCGAGCAGTTTATGCCACCTTCTTGGGGTAGTTTTCTTAATTAGTAGTGCCTGAATCATGACGTCAACAATACGCTGTCTGTGGGTCTCCTCCATCAAAGGACGGCTCATGTTCTAGCGGAGTAGCGATTGCAGCACTGATGTCTGCCTTCAGCTACAGAGATGCAGCCACTAGGCTCGTGTTTGAGAATTAGTTTTCTCTCCCTTCTCCCTGGCTTTAATTGGGTGTAGTTGGCAAGCTGAACCCCGTGTGTGTGTGTGTGTGTGTGTGTGTGTGTGTGTGTGTGTGTGTGTGTGAATGTATGTATTTAAGGTACCTTTTTTCTAACTGTATCTAATTGTATCTAAGATAGCTAAGGTCTCTAATTGCTAACTCTTCTTGTCATCAGATTGTAAAAATGTTATATGTTTTCTTTTTATTTATTTACTTTCCCAGTGCTGGTGATCAAACTAAGGCCCTTATGCAGATTAGGCAAAGCACTCTCCTGCTGAGCTTAACCCTAGTATATTTTATCTTTTCTCCTTTTATCTCTGATCAAGCTTGGTAATTGTGCGTGATAGTTTTATGTCAACTTGACACAAGCTAGAGGCATCAGAGAAGAGGGAACTTCAATTGAGAAAAATATCTCCATAAGATCAGGTTTTAGGCAAGTCTATGGGGCATTTTCTTAATTAGTAATTGATGTGGGAGGCCATAGCCCATTCTGAGTGGGGCCACCCCTGGGCGGTGGTCCTGGGTTCTAAAGGAAAGCAGGCTGAGCAAGGCGTGAAGAGCAAGCCAGTAAGCAGCACCCCTCCATGGCCTCTGTACATCAGCTCTTGCCTCCAGGTTCCTGTCCTGACTTCCTTTGATGATGGACTGTGATGTGGAGCTGTAAGCTAGGTAAACCCTTTCCTCCCCAAGTTGTCGTTGGCCATGATGTTTCATTACAGCACTAGTGTTCCTAACTAAGACAGTATTGTAAAGCAGGAACTTTTCAGAACCTATTCACGGTGCCCATTTCCTTCCTGGTTATGAAAGACAGACGAGGCTGCTTGAGGGACACTGATTGTCTCCCACTGTGCTTTCTCTTCTTTAACAATCCAGGGGTTTCTCATCCCTGACTAGTGGAGGAGAACGAGGCACTGGCCTCTCTGAGCTCTTTGTAGTAAGAGGCAGCTTTGGAATGTGATATAAGGTCACTGTTGATCAGTGCAAGGTTCTGGGTTCCCTCTTTGTGATTGAAGTAGCTCAGTGTATCTGTTTTCCCAGGAGATTACTGCCTCTCCACAGGTCTGGGAGGTTCTAATAAGAAAGCATGCTTGAGGGGTAAGGTATGCCTTTTCCAAACCCAGCAGTCTAGGCAAGTTGAACCATGTATGCTAACCTTAAGGAATCTTGAACTTTTTCATAACCATACAACCTTGGGATTTTTCTCTTGCCAACTTTCCTATACCTACCCCTTCTCTGTCTTGTACCCTTTTAAAAAGAAACTTGGAGCTGTGGGTAACATTGTAAGGAAAGCATTTATGTTGACTCTTCTTTCCAGTTTCTTAGAGACTAACTCCAGATTTCTCCCATGAAACAATAACCACTCAGAGTTAGAGTGGATATCTATCATGCCTTTTGTACCCCTTCCAGTATGCATACCACTGAAACATTAGCCTTCCAAGAAGGACTATAATATAGGGTTTAAAAGGCAGAAGAGGGGTCAGGGAGGGAGTCAGCTGCTGGAGGCCCAATTGGGTGTATCCTTGCCAAGTCAGCCTGTGACTCTGGCAAGTTCTGATGTCTCAAGTTAATCATCTGTTGGTCAAGTGTGTGAGAAAGCCCTGTCCTCCTCTAGTGGTGGGAGGAGTGTGTTCCACCTGATCACAGTCAATAGCAAACTGTCATTGCTGGAACTGTTAGCATGCCTTGTTCCACATGGAACCTGGAAGAGTAGTCTACTTACTCCAACTATGAGTAAGATCTTGTGTTCGCAAAACTCTTGTAAGCAATTTTTCCCTGATGGAAAGTTTGGATGAACTTTCTGTGCTCATATTTCACTTCAGATTGTATTGATCACTATAGTCTCTTGATCTAATTGGTAACTATTCATAGATGGCATCTTGATTCGAGTTTCTATTGCTGTGATAAAACTCCAAGACAAAAAGCAACTTGGGGAGGAAAGGATTTGTTTTATCTTTTACTTCCGGTAACAATCCATCACTGTGGGGATTCATGGCAGGAATTCAAGCAGGGCAGGAACCTATAGGCACAAACTGAAGCTGAAGCCAGAGAAGTGTGGTTTACTGACTCGATCTCAGTAGTTTGCTCAGCTTGCTTTTTTGTACAACTCTGGACTACCTGCCTAGGGGCAGCATTGCCCACATAGGCTGGGCCCTTCCTCGTGCCAGTCATTAGTCAAGGAAAATACTTCATAGGCTTCCCTACAAGCCAATCATATGGAAGCATTTTATTAATTGATGGTCCATCTTCTCAGATGACCCTGGCCTCTGTCAAATTAACATAAAAACTAGCCAGAGCCAGGCATGGTGGCACACACCTTTAATCTTAGCACTTAAGAGGCAGAGGCAGGCAGATTTCTATGAATTCAAGTCCAGCATGGTGTACAGAGGTGTAACATGAGTCTTAAAATGTCTTATTAATAAAAAACCCAGAGCCAAATGGTGAGGTGATATCTGAGAGAGCAGAGAGACAGAACGAGCAACAGCTAACCTCAGCTCTCCAGTTCCTCAGCTGATCCTGTTTCCTCAGACTGGAAGCCTCTGTGTCCTCATCCGAATGGATCTCAGCTGATCTGCTGCTAAAAGCCTCAAAGCTTAAAAGCCTCCAGTTCCTGGTGCTCATGCCTTATATACCTTTCTGCTTCCTGCCATCACTTCCTGGGATTAAAGGCTTGTGTCACCATGCCTGGCTGTTTCCAGTGTGGCCTTGAACTCACAGAGATCCGAATGGATCTCTGCCTCCCAAATGGTAGGATAAAAGGTGTGAGTGCCACCATTTTCTAGCCTCTATGTCTGTCTAGTGGCCATTCTGTTCTCTGACCCCAGATAAGTTTATTAGGGTGCACAGTTTATTGGAGGACACAATATCACAACACAGAGCAAGTTCCAGCACAGCCAGGGCTACACAGAGAAACTCTATCTCAAAACAAAAACAAAACAACAAGAACAATAGAAAGCTAGCCAGCACAGGTGGTGAATGCACTCCTCCTTAGGACTGGTGTTTTAACTTATAACTCCCAGGAGACCATGAACTTCTTGAAATGGTCATTTCATCAGCTGCCTCTTACCATTGAAGCCCTCCTATGTGCCAGGCAAGAGTAAGTTCTGGGGATGCTGTAGACAAGCTAGAAAAGGCCTATGCCCTCAAAGAGCTTACACCTTCATGGTACCATCCTTTATTATTCATATTCATGTGCCTCTCATGTGGCATAGTACCTGGTATGCAGTACGTGCTTGGAGTGTGTTTGGTATACACTGATTGTAACTGAACCGAAAAGGCTAAAGGAAAAGGAATAATCTAAACTTTTTCCACTCTTGGGCCTCCTGTCTTGATGTTTTATTTGTTTATAGTCTTTTTTTTTTCATTATAAAAGCATTGCTTTATTACATTCCATCTTAATCAACCCTGAATAAAAGTGAAGACATGATCGCTCCTCGGTATGGTTGAAGAGAAGGTTTATGTTTTAAATATGCGGGAGAGAACAGCCAGAGGCATCTGGAAGAGTCCTGACTGAACATGGCCATGAGAGGAGAGAGAGGGAACGAGAGCGAGAGAAGAGAAGAGAGGAGGAAGAGGAGACAGGGCAAAAAGACAAAGAGAGAAGAGCACCAAAAGGCCAAGAGCAGAGCAGGAGAGAGCACACAGCCAAAATGGCTGAGTTATCTAGGAAGAGAACCTGGGGCAGGGAAGCAAAGCTCAGGCTGGAGAGGCTAAGGGTAGGGCCAGGGCTCTGTAACTGGTACTTGTGATGCCCAGAGAGACTGGCAGACTGGTGGCCAGTGTCCGCCTTGATATGTTAATAGGCACCTCAGCCATTTGTCCCAGGTTTCCTAGAGACCTTTGTTTATTTTGAGGTTCTCATTTTTAGTTTTGGTTGAAATAGACAGCTTAATTTTAAAAAGACACCACTAATAAAACTCAAAATCATTGCCTAATGTCTAAATTGTGTCAGATTCACTCATATTAGCAAGTGGCGTGGGTCAATATGACCTCAATAAATAGAAACCCAGTCAATATTCCTTTTTGAGATTGTAATAAAATTACATTATTTTCCCTTTCCTTTCCCTCACTTCAAACCTTTCCAAATACCCCTCATTACTATCTTTTAAATTCATGCATGGCCTCTTTTTTTCATTAAGTGTGTGTGTGTGTGTGTGTGTGTGTGTGTGTGTGTGTGTGTGTGTCCTAAATACATAAATACAATCTTCTTGGTCTGTAGTATGTTACTTGTATGTATATGTTTTCAGTGCTGATCACTTGGTATTAGATAACCAGTTGGTGTGCTCTTCCATGGGGAAGACTATTTCTCCCAATCTCAGGATTCCCTAGTTGACTGTAGTTCTTTGTGTAGGGTTTAGGCCTCGTGGACTTTCCCCAACCATGTTAGCATGTCTCCTGGTGCTCTTGTTCAGCCATGGTTAGGCAGTCAATTTGGTGAGACTTAACGGGTGTAGCTTTTGACATTCCTAGGAGACATACTCTCACAGGAAGTTTCCTGTTCCTCTGGCATACAGATTTATCAATCCTAAGCATTACCAATGACCCTGCATAGTTATACCATCTGCCATTCTACTAGTCATATGTACAAGAACTGGTTTTCCTGAAGCCTCACCAATACACCACAGTATTAAGCTTCTGAATTTTTACCAATCTATTGGGTAATAAATGCCATTTTGGTATCAGATATCATTCCAATTTGATTTTTTTCTTTTAAGTGAAGTTGAATATATTTTCACAGTTTAATTTAACTTTTCATCTTTTGTGTGAATTATTTATGCATGCTTTTGGCTCACCTTTAAAAATTGTTATTTTCGGTGTCTTTTTTCATCAAATTTTTGAAGCTGTTTGTAAATTAGAAACATTAGTTCTCTATGATCTATCTGCATATAATTTGTCTTATGACTTTGCTTATGGTGTTTGTTGCTTAATTTTCTTTAATACTCGAACATAATGATTTTCATTTTAAATTATGTTTGGATTTTAAGTCATGATTACAGAGTCTTTTCTACCCTCAAATATACAGGAACTTCCCCAATCAAAAGGAAATTGGGTCATTTTTGTGTTTTTGTTTTTGTTGGATCACTTTGGAATTTTTGTTTACAATTGACATTAGGAATAAGTCAAACTTTCTTTTGACAAATTACTATCCAGTTGTCCTAACATTGTCTGCTAAAAGGTCTAATTTGGGAGCCAGTGAGATGGCTTAGATGGTAAAGACACCTGCTGCCAAGCCTGATGACCTGAGTTCAATCCCCAGGACCAAACGGTGGAAGAAGAGAACCAGCTCCATAAAATTGTCCTCTGACCCTAACTCCCCACAAATACATGTGATAAGTAGATAGATGATAGGTAGGTAGGTAGGTGGGTGGGTGGATGGATGGATGGATGGACGGACGGACTGATGGATGGATTTTAAAGCTATATTTTTGGTCTCAGAGCTGACACACCTGTTTCATGTATTAGAATTTCCCCATTGGTCATGTCTCCTTATGGGTTTGCTGTTCCGTTTCACTGGTCTGTTTGTCTCTTGGTGCTTCAGGACACCATGTTAGCTGTAGAGATTTCAAAGAAGGTCTCAATATCCCTAGCCTGGCTATTCCTCCTCACAGCTCTTCTTAGTTACTTGATATTCTTTGGTTACTTTTTCATGTGAAATTCTATGCAGTAAAGTCAATTTGTCTATTTCCAGGAGAAAAATAATTTAAACTGTGATTTAAAAATTATTTACTGGCTTAATAAGAGAAACAAAACATCCTAAGCAAGAATTGGCACATCGCTCCATTGCTCACATCTGCATCTGTTCTTTGTTCCTTTATGTAATAGTTCCTTAAGTTGGTATTCCTAAGAATTCAATCTTTCTCTATAGCTATTGCAAGTGGAGGTTTCTCTATCACTAGAAGTTCTTAAAATTTTAGTTTAAAAATTGCTTACTTCACTATTGTGATATCTTCATTTCTGTTTTGTTTTATTTCAAACAACCATTGCAGCATGGCCAGCCTGTGTTCAAGGACCAAAGAAACTTCTTCCATGAGTAACTTCCTCAGTGTCAATAGATAAGTGTAAAACTTCACATGTGTTCTGTGAACTGGGATCTAGTGGAACCCTGCATTGTGTAACTTTAAAAGACCAACCATTGCCAGCTGAAAATAGCATGCTGAAAACTGCGTTTGCCTTAGATCAGTGCGACAGGAATGTTGTAGAAGGGTCACATGAGGGAAAGGACCAAAGGGGGCCCATTGTCCTTCTAACCACATCAGCACTGGAAACAGAGCTCATCCGTCCACAGCACAGGAGTGGCTGGTCCTGAGTTCCCGTTAGCCAGGCGTTCTTATAATGTAGCAGAGGTGACTGTGTTAAGTATGTTAGCATCCGGAAAGCATTGGCGGTTTCTTTCTGCCCCTGGGAGCTGCAGAGCTTCAATGGAATCTTTGTGTTTGACATTTTCTGTCTTCGTTGAGGCATTTGAAGTTGTGCCAGAAATGGGGATTTTTCTCCTCTCTACTTAATCTCACAGCTGTGGGTTTGCATGATTTATTCTGAAATACAGTTTAGAAGTAGTGATTGCATATGTAAAAGTTATGAGTGGTTGCATGGTCATGAAACTATTACTGAAACTCACAATTATTTTCTTTATAATTACTTTCAACTTTGGTATATCTTGCATGTACTTTTAAAGATAAATGCTAAAAACTACATTTTAAAAAGTAAAATTTCAAGTCCCAGAAAAATGCTGGAATAAACCCAGAAACTCATTCTTGATACCTACTGGGTTTAGCCTGGTTATATGAATTTGTTTATTCATTCCTCATCCAGATAATATTCTCTGGAATATAATATACAATATAATAATATCCAGAAAATATTGGATGCTTTGCCAGAATACCTATAAAACCATCCTTTAAAGAATGGGGATATATAATGTGATCCTAATAATGTTTCAACACCTAATTTAACAAAGGCTACTAAACATTGCTAACAAGCAGGGATGGAAAAATGGTTCATGGATAAATTCCAGTTTAAGAACTCATGCCTTAGGTGCAGAACTGAGACAGTGTGTAGGTCACAAGAGCATGTGGACCTGAATTCAGATTGCTAGTACACATATCAAAACCAGTCACAGTGGCACACTTCAGTATGAAGGAACATGGAAGAGTTGGGGTCAGGTAGAAGGGTCCCAGTATAGCTGCAAAGGTGAGCTCTCAGTACGATAAACCACTCTGCCTCAAAAAATGAGATGGAGAGCAATAGAGGAAGATACTTGACATTGACCTCTGACCTCCATATGTATATAAACAAGCCAGCATGCCTGCACACCATTTCTCTTCCAAATTCATATTTGTACACATTTATTTTTGTGTAATTTGCCTAATCTTTCATAACCACGATGATGATAATTCTGATTGGCCACAGAGCCATCACTAGAAATGTTGATATTTTTAGATTTAAAAAATAATAATAGTTGAATAATTCTGTACTGGCCATTATTTTAAAGATGTTATTCTTAATAGAAGCTCTAGCAAGCATCTGTTGTTTATTTACATTAAGCAGATGAGAAAATGAGGAAGTTTTTACATATTGGTAATTTAGTTCCTGAGTTCTTAATAATTATAGAAGTGAAATCTAGGGTTCTAGGTTTCAAAATGACCCATAGCAGAGTGATGCTAACAGAACTGAATCACCAGCTCTGGTCTCGTCATCTACTGGTATTTGTAGTACTTCTAACTAGCTTTGCCCTTAGATTTCCTATGTCCACTGAGCTAGAATGAGGATCATCTCAATGTTTTATAAACATTCCATAGCTTTCTCTCATAAACACATTTTTTAACACACTGGTTACTTTCCTGCAGTCTCTTTTTAGTTGCTTGACCAAGATGAATGCAAGAAAGAACATAAGGGAGGAAAGACTATTTAATGTAGATCCCAGTTTCCAAGTCCGTTCACACTTTGTTGGCCTGTGTGCTTGGAAGGACATCGTGACAGTGGAAGCGTTGGGAGCCCCTCACTTCATGGCTGACTAGAAAAGAGAGGGTGGAGGAAACACCCTGGGATAGTAGAACCCTGATAACCTGCCTCCAGTTTACTTCCTTCACCTAGGCCCCACCTCCCAACGTTTCAAGACACCTGTCCCCCTCAAAAAAAAAAAATACCACCAGCTGGTGACCAAGCATTTAAAAACAGCCTTCAGGAGACATTTCATATTCAACTGTAGTGTCCCTCAAAGACTGAACCATTCGGGGAATATTTGAGGATAGGACCAGCAATTGTTTGTTTAGTGAGTATAAGGTAAAACTAATATAATGATAACTTATTCTTTTCTATTTGAACTTTGTGGTTTGTGAATTTTTGTGATCCTATATGGAAAGAGAGATTGCCAATGCAATACTATGTGATTTGACCTTAGTGATTTGGAAGGCTGGTGAAGACTTATAATTCTCTGTCTCTGTCTCTGTCTCTCTCTCTCTGTCTCTCTCTCCCTCCCTCCCTCCCTCCCCACCCCGTCCCTCCCTCCCCCTCCCCAATTCCCCCACCTGTGTATGTGTATATTTGAGAAAGGGTCTTGCTGCAATTGCTTGGGCTATTCTTAAACTTGTTAGGTAGCCCAGTTTGATGTTGATTGTCAGCTTGACTGGATTGAGAGACGCCTAGGGGATTAATAAAGCTCTCTTTGGTGTCTGTGAGCATGTTTCCAGATGATTGATATATGGGAGAACAAATGAGAAAGAAAGCATCATCCAACAGGCTGGGAGAGCAGATGGAAGAAAAGTAGGAGGAGAAGGAGAAGGCATGGTATACTCACTCACATTCACATTCTCATTCCTTCCTTCCTTCCTTCCTTCCTTCCTTCCTTCCTTCCTTCCTTCCTTCCTTCCCTCTCTCCACCCTACTCTTTCTCCTTTTCCCTCTCACTCTCCTTTCTTTCTCTTCCCTCCCCCCATTGTTCCGTGTACCTGCAGTTTATTTGGCGCCCTGTTTTTGTATCCTTTTTTTCTGCTGAGCAGGTAGTCCATGTAACTATGCACCACAGTTTATTTAACCTTTCGTCTGTTGATGGGTATGTGGATTATTTCTGGATCTTGCCCACTACAAATAAAACCATTGTGAACATTCATGTACTGGTTTTTGTGTGGATGTAAAATCTCTGTCCTCTAGGACACATACACGAAAGTGGAAATACTGGGTGGTAAAGTATGATTAACGTTAAAAGAAATTGGCAGATTGTTTCCAGGAGTAGCTGTATCATTTTACATTTTAGCTCATGATATTAAAAGTATCTCCCTGTTAAGATACTGAAAAAAAAGGGAAGCTCTTTGATGTCATGCATTTCATCAAGAATTTTGTGATGTAAATTTAGCAAAGATTGACACTGTGAGTTTTGTCTCTATGTTTTTCTAACACAGATCCTATTACAGTCTGCAATATTGGCTACATGAAGCGCAAGTGTGTTATAATTTCATAACGTGCCATCTTCTAATTTTTAGTTTAGCTTTTACTCAATGAGATTGGTCTCAAAAATAGCATTGTAATATTTCAATGTCTGCTTTCCAGCCACACTTAGGTGAGACCCTCAGTGGCTCTTGACTTGACTCTGGAAGATCAAACCTTTTTCTTCCTTCCTTCTCCCCACCCCCCACTCTTTCCTTCCTTCCTATACTGGGGCTTGAACCCAGAGCCTCCTGCTTGCTGGACATGTACTCTACACTTAGCTGTATCCCTAGTCCCTCGCGTTTCTTTATTTGTCAAATCATTACATCTTTTAAGGGTTTTGATATCCCAACAGAATGTAAATTAAAAGAATTACTTTGAGAGAAAAACTGGGCATTATAAGAGGTGAATGAGCATGACCCAGAGTGCCTCAATGATGAGGCCTTGCATAGTTGGGTTTGGTGCCAGACTCCATGGTCCAGTTCTTGATAGGGCATCCCTTCTTTGGGAAATCCTCCTGGCAGCCTGTGAATGTAGGTCACCTCAGCAACTTTTATGAGTCTTGTACCACAGACTCAAGAAGGGCTTCTTTAAGTATTAAAACTTTGGACTGCTAAGAGCTAACCTAACTTGGCATTTTATGGAACAGTAAGTGGTAGTAATTACTTAGCAATAATATTTATGTCACTCCTGGAGGATTATGAAGTGGCTTGTAAGGTTTTTGCCAGAATCTGAATTAGGGGAAGCATCATAGGCAACAATGTAGAAATTTAAATGACTTTTTTAGTCTTTTTATTTTGAATATATTTTAAAATAATTACTTGACATTGTCCATGCCACCCGTGTTACTACTCTTTGTCTGCATTCTGAATTATCTGTAGTGTGAGAGAATTTCTTTCCCTCTTAAAAATGCTCATAGTATGCTCCTGTTCCGTTGGGAGCATCTGTTAAGACTGCATCTTCTAATTCTCTTCTCCTTCCTGGGCAGCGATCACCAGAAGCACAAAGTTGCCTTTCTTGAGCCAGTGGATTTATACTTCACAAGTCTGAGACCCTTCCCTCTCATCTGTGAATGACCGGAATGGAAGAGTGCAGGACGAGATGGCATAACACTAATTTGCCTAATTATTGCCTAAGCTAAACAGTATATCATAGTGATTATAAAAGTATGGTCACATGATGAGTGGGTGATGGAGCTGTGCAGAAGTAAGCTTAGAGGCTTAGTGGCTAGGCAGACCTGTGTTTGAGTCAGTGATTCCTGGACCATGACATGGCTTTTCCTGAACTAAACTCTTTTCTCTGCAATCAGAACCTGAGGGTTCTTTGCGAGTCACTCCAGCACTGAGGTGCCAAGAGTGCAGAATAAACTCACATGCTGCCCTGAAAGAGCCTCTGTCTTCTGAGGTAAAATGGATCAGCTGCTCCTGTTGAGGCTACTTGCCCGGCTACTCTTCCCGCCCCATCGTATCTGAGCATGGTCAGTGAGTTGAGCCTGTGCATTTGCTGAAGCCTCTCCAGGCTTGATTGATCCAACAGAAAGCCCAACTCTTTGTGGGAAGATGTTTGGTTTGAGTTCCTTATTTTCTGTTTGGTTGCCAAAATATTTTCTCTTGTCATTCTTTTTTTTTTTTTTTGGACTGGCTTCCAGAAGAATTGCAGACACAAAGCAACAGATGGTGGGGGAGGTGGCTTCACAGTGTCCCCTGGGCCCAGTGAAACCCCACTTGCCACCAGCCTTCAAAGCCTCCCTAGCTTGTTTTCCATTGCCCAACTATACAGTGCTTGGAAATCACCATAACATATTTCATTATTACCAAGGGAAGCGCTGACTGTTGGAGCTCTATCTAAAAGAAGTAAATATATCAAGTATTTGGGCATGGATGTCTGAAAATTAATTTCATTTTAATGGCTGAGCATGTTTTGAAATGTTGTGGAGCAAATATGCTTTTATATCTTCACAACTTTAGATGACAAAGATTTTCTGGGGATTAGTACTAGTCTTTAGTTCATATGTAGATTCTAAAACAATTTTTTAAATAATTACTTTATTTCATGTGTACGGATGTTTTGCTTGCATATGTCTTGGCACCATGTTTGTGTCTGATTCAAGCCAGAAGAGGGCATCAGATCCCCTGGAATTGGTGTTACAGGTGGTTATGAGCTACCATGTGGGTGCTGGGAATCCAAGCTAAGTCCTCTGGAAGAGCAGGCAGTGCTCTTAACTACTGCACATCTCTCCAGCCCTCAAGAGAAACTTTAAGTGTGGGACTTCTGTGAGCAGACAAGCTGTCTAGACAGCTGTGCCTTAAACTGGCAGGATCACTTCAGTGCCTTTCTAGACAGTATCCCTGGAGTTGTAAAGTATAAAAACTATTACTACACGTTTCATGACAAAATGAACTTGGAGCCTTTGTGACATCTTTAATCCATCTACTTCATAGATGTGTCTCTTTTGTTACTTTAGAATAAAAGGAAATTTGGGTTTCTGTGCTGGCAGAGGGATTATAAGCTGCTTTCTGATGCTGTTATTTGCCAAATGAATGAAGTAAAACAAGTAGCTATAAAAATGCATTTTCATTTTAGTCACTGTCATCAGAATGGTAAATTTCATTACAAATTTTGTATTTAAAAAAAAAAAACTCAGTTTGACCTCATCAAAGTGGCATACTGTACTTCATAGGACACTAACAATAACAACAAAAAAAGACAATTCAAAGAAATCAGAAAAATACTGCAAATCATATGTCTGATAAGAGTCTAGTATTAAGTTTATATAAAAATTGCTCGTGACTCAAGTGAAAAAGACCAATAAAGTTATTTAAATGTTAGGAAAATATTTTAATACGTCTTCATCCTGGTCTCTTGAATTGCTTGTACAAATTGCCATAGGCTGGCTGGCTGGCTTATAAATGAGATTTTTTTTCGTCTCAGTTCTGAAGGCTGGGATGTCTGAGATCCAAGTGCCAGCAGACTCAGTGTGTGCTTGGGCCCTGCTTAAGTTCATAGATGGCACCTTCTTATGGTGCCCTCCCATAGCATAAGGCATGAGGGAGCCTTGGGAGATTTAGTCTTACTTCCCAACCTGCTTGCCTACCGAAACCCGCCTTCTAACGCCATCACATTACCTATTTACCTACCAAAGCCCACCTTCTAACGCCATCACACTGGGATTAAAATCTCTCCTTATGAATTTGGGGAATCCATAGACTCATAGTGATGTCTTTATCAACTTGTTTCTTGGTCATTTCCTGAATTATCTCAGTTTTTTGAATAACATGTAGGTTGAGGAGTTTGTAAACTTTAGCTGTTGTTGTCTTTCCTTTTGGCTTAATATTGGTCTAAATTGCCTACCACTAGCCTCTTCCTTCACTTTATGTCCTTCTTAGATGCAAAAGTATTCATTGCATCCTAACTGTACTCCTAAAGTCATCACTCATTCCTGCATCAAACTGGAGCCTAAAAGTCAAAGTGTCATTACATATGACCATCTCACTTATGGAGAGCAATATCATATGGTTATTCTGGAGGCCACTACTCTCTGGTTGTACACTTGGGAAACCATACAGATGATATGCTTCTAAAACATAGTAGTAGGATGCATATATAGTAGATGTTTCCATCCCAAAAGGGAGAGATGGGCATAAAGAAAGGGGAAACAGAGCCTAAATAAGTTCAAAATGTAAGACAAATTCCACGGGTTCTTGAGGCTTAAGCACATTTTCTTGCTTTTGTGCCCTGCTTTCTGTGCCCACAGGAGCTGGCGTCCTGTGTTCTAGCCCTACTGAGTTAGTGGAGGTCCTGCCTGGGCAGTTCTGCTGGACAGAGCTTGAGTCAAGGAGTCTACGTGGATCTGTCTGCTTCCGTGGTTGCAGGCTTTTGGCAGAGTTTCCCTGTAATTCTGGAGGGAAGTCATTAGGCGGTTGAAAATGAGATGATAATCATCCATTCTGAAACTCAGGCCTCAGCACTGTAGAGTTCTGACCCATTGTCAGTGTCAGTCTTCAGTGGCCCAGAATCCTCCCTGTTTCCCATCGCAGTAACAGCTTGTAATATCCTGATCAACTTCTTCTGTGGACAAAGCCTTGTTTTTTCACTAACATGAATAGAACAAGCAATTTTAAATCTTAAATTAATATTCCATCTCCATCCTTTAGCATTCTTCTCATCTCTGGTTTTACTCTAAACAATGAGAAATAATCAAACCTTACTTTCAGCATTTTGCTTTGAAGTAACTTTAGGTAAACAGCAGCACTTAGGAGAGGGTCCAAGTTCAGTTCCAGACTGAACGGATATTGCAGAGAAGTGAGTACATGGGAGGGGCGTGTGCGTGTGTGTGTGTGCGTGTTTTCCAGGGCTTACAAAAACTTATTTTTATATCTTATTCTATTAAATATCTAGTAACACTATCTCTTTAACAATGTCTGTATCTTAATTAAAGAAAATTTATTGCAAAATGCTAATGATCACCTGACCCCTTGCTTAGTCCTAATCTCCTCACTGGTGTTGAGTCTGACTTCAGTGATAGTGTCGCTAACTAACAGAAGTGGCACTTGCTGAAGGTTGGGGTGGCTATGGGAACCTTTGAAATTTCTTTCTTTATTTCGTGAAAATTTCATGTACGAATTAAAATAGGATCATAACTTAAATAGTAATGATGTTTGATGCATCCACTGGCCCTTCCTTTCATGAAAGAGTTCTCAGTATCATTAGGTGCTGCTTGATAGTGTTTTATACACAGTAGAGTTGTTTTCCACAGTAAAGTCAATCTTTTCCAACACAACTATTCTAAAAGTCATTACCATCATTCTAGCAAGGTTTGCAGCATCTTTAGCAACAGCAGATTCTGTCTCAAGGAGCCATTTTCTGTGCTCATCCTTGAAAATAGCTCAGGCTCTGTGAATGCTTCATATGTGGTCCCAGCAGTTCAGACACATCTTCAGTCCACTACTAATTCTAACATTAATTCTTATGCTATTTCCAACACATCTGCATTTTAGTTCCCTCACTGAAGTCTAGCACGCCCAAAAATCATCCATAACAGTTGGAATCCACTTCTCCAAATCACCTGTTAATGGTGATATATTTTGACGTCCTCCTATGAATTACCAGCATTTTTAATGGAGTCTAGAAATGATTAATCTTTTCTAGAGGATTTTCAATGTACTCTGCCCCAATCCATCAAAAGAGTCATTACCTATGGTAGCTATAGCCCTGTGAAATGTATGTCTTAAGTAATAAGACTTGGAGCCAAAAGCATTCCTTGATCCATGGGCTGCACTCTGGAAACAATGTGAATCTCACTGTATGTCTCCATTAAAGGTCCTGGGGGACCAGATGCATTGGCAAGATCAGTAATACTTTGAAAAGACACCCCTCCCATAGTAGGAGCTTGAAATATCAAGTAAGCATGTTGTGAGCAGATGTGCTGCTACCATACAGGCTTTGTTGTGCTTTCTCAAAGTGTGGAGCAAATGTAACGTCTTTCTTAAGGACCCTAGGTGATTTGCAAATGGAAAGAAGCACTCAGTTCAGTTTATTAGGCTCTAAGAACAGAATCTCCGAAGTTTTGAATCCAGGCATTGTCTTCTCTCTAACTATGAAAATCCTAGATGACATCTTCTTCAAGAATGATGATGATTGGTTGAAAAATCTGTTTGTTGATGGAAAATTGGTCAGTTGTGTTAACACTAAGTTCAGGGTAATAAAGAAAGAGACTTTAGTTGAGTGTCTGAACATGGCAAAACTTGACTCTTGATCAAGAAGGTGTTCTGGGAAGAGGGGGCACAGGGCAGGAAGTGCACTTGGCTTTTATCCAACCAGGTGGTGACCAGGGTCTTTCCCTGTTGGCTGGGTTCCAACCTCTAGTGTTTGGGGATTGGCTAATTTTCGAACAGTTGGAGCAAAGGGAGCGAAGGGAAGCAGGAGTGAGGGATCGGCCTCTTCACTCTACTTCTGAGAGTGTCGTGGGGTCTTTAGGAAAACAGATTTTCCCGGTTGTCTGTGGAGGGGGATGAAGACACTTGTGTACAAGATGGGGAAGATACAACATTTGAATTCCTTGTCATCAACACGGGGTTTATAGCACTTGATAGAACAGCCTCATGGTCAACACATCTCACAGTTGATACAGCCACCATCAACCACTCTTCTTTGGGTCTGCAAACTGAGCTGCAGGGCCTTCATTAGTACTCTCTCCTCCCCTTGCACTTTTGGTAATGGAGACGGCTTCTTTCTTTAAACCGCGTGATGAACCCTTGCAGGCTTTAAACGTCCTCGCCTCTCTCATCCACTGGCAGACTCGAAGAGGGCCGGGCCCTAGTCCGTTGGGCTTTGGCTTAAGACAGAGTTGTGGCTAGTTTGATCGTCTGTTCAGATCACTAACATTTTTTTCTATATTCAGCACTAATGCTGTTCCACTTTCTTGTCATTCATGTGTTCACAGTGTTACCAGGGAAACCGAAGTTTCCTTTTTTTTTTGAATTCTCAGTCTCATTAATAAAAGAATTTAAAAACCAGACACAACAGAAGCTCAAGGACAGTTTTACTAGAATTTGAGAGAAAAGCAACAGAACAGGTTCACAGAGGAAGGAGATGGAGAAACAGGGTAAGAGGGTGACCTCCAGAGAAAGAGGGAAAAGGTCCAGAGTGCCAAGGAAAGCATGCTTAGACATTTGTCTGATAACCAAAATGGGATGCCTTACTCAGCCTTGATGCAGGGCCAGGGGCTTAGTCCTGTCCCAACTTAGTATGCCAGCCAGTGCTGACTATCCAAGGGAGGCCTTACCCCTTCTGAGGACTGAAGGGGGGTGAGATGGGGGAGGTGTGGGGGGAATGGGAGAAGGGGAGGGAGGGAAAACAGTTGTTGGTGTGTAAAATGAAAAAAAAATTAAAGAAAAAATAATAAAATAAAAATATTTAACAGAAAAAAAGGAAAGTAATGCTTTTCTGACAGACAGGCTTTGCCATGTTGTGGTCAGCTGCACACAAGGAGAGGCTTCTGGAAAGTATAAATACATCACAGCATTAAGGGATACTCAGTCTTCCCTCCTCCTTAGCACATCTTCGTATAAAGTTCTTAAAAGCTAGGTGGTGTGTATGCATTCCTGGCCAGGTGATTGACAGTCCCAGCTGGATTAATTCATAAAAGGAAGAGACTATCATAGTATATTGTGTTTGGGGAAGTTTAGGATGACAGGTCACCCAGAGCCAGGGGTGAACTTAGATTGTACTTTTGACCAAGAGAAAGTAGATTCCCTTAATGGGGTCAACAAAGCCCAGATATCCTCCTCTTTTCACCTAGTAATTTAAATCCAAAGAAACAGGGAATGGAATCCAAAGTTGAGGAGAGGGTCAGCCTTGTGGCTCTCAAGCCCTGTAGTGCTTGTCTAGCTACCTAACTTTAGGAGTAAGACTTTCTTTTCCTTTAAGAACTTTTCTTTTCCCTCGTGACTTGACACAAGACTCCCAGTTGGCTTTTGACATATCTTCTTCATTACATTAATCATGTCTAATTTTTATTTAAAGGATGGGTGTTCAGCTCTCCCTTCTTCTGAAACATTTAGAGTCCATTTTGGCTAATTTCAAGACTTGTGTTTCTCAGAGAGAGATCTAAGAAGAGGTGAAGGAGTAGCTGGTTAGTAGAAAAGCCAGACCACACAATTTATTGATAAAATGTTTCACTTTATGTGAGTATGGTCTGTAGCACCCCAAAACAATTATACTAATAACATCAATGAGTACCATACATATGTAATAATAATAATATAAAAATAAATATTACAAAACTCACCATATATAACACAAAATGGGCACACACTGTTGGAAAACCAGCCTTGACAGATAGGCATGTTCCGTGAAAGCTTGCTACAGCCTGTCTGTGGGCGAAAGGAAGAGCAGTGTCTGTGAACTACTGTCCAGTGGAGTGCAGGCAGGTGGGATGTCTGCACATTGCTTCAAAGTTTATGGCTGTGAAGTTCATTTTATAACAAAGATGATTTTCCTACAATGATTAGTAACACACTCAGTTTAGTCTAAACCCCACCTATCCATATTGCTACCAACATTCTGCACATGATCCCTTAGCTATTCTTTAAGAAACTGGATTTTTCTCCATGTTCTCTTCTGAGCCCTAACCAAAGTCACTTTTCACATTTTGTGTACAGCAATCTAGGTTTTTCTAGCATGCACCTCAAAATTTTTTTCAGCCTTCATCCATTACACATTTCCAAAGCTACTTCAGTATTTTAGGTATCTGTTATGGTAACACCCCATTCTCAGTTCAAAATCTATATTCGTCAGTGTTCTCCAAAAGATAGAGCCAATAAGAGATATGAGTTGAGAGATAGAGAGACTTGTTATAAGTTTGGTTTATCTATCTGTAGAGGTTGAGGAACCATACAGTCTACTGTCTGCAAGCTGAAGAGTCAGGATAGCCAGTGGTGGCTTTTTAAGGCCATGAACCAGCAGCCTCATTGTGGACAGAAGATGGAAGTCCCAACTAAAGCAGAATACGTATGTGGTATTGCCCAACCTTTTGTTCCATTCAGGCCACAGTAGATTGATCTTTGTTACTCAGTCTACCCAATCAACTGCTTATCTCTTTTGCAAGCAACCTCACTTGCACGTATACAACACACAAATAATGTTTAATGTTTACCTGCTCTTAGGGCATCCTTTAGTTCAGTCAAGTTAACATATAAGATTAAGTATTCATTTTCCAAAGAGGATAACCAGAAGGCATAGCAGATGCTAAGCCTAATTAACTTTTGTAAGACCTGCAAATGAAAACCTTGGTTTTTATATAGAAACTATCCTGTGTGTGTGTGTCTGCATTTTATTTTCATTAGAAATGTTGAGTTTAATAATTTTATTGATATAACATTGTAATGATACTAAAATAGCCTATAATGCAATTAACTTCAAAGTTCACCCATGACTTCTCTATGACATTTAAACAAACAAATTATTTTGCACCCACTATGATGACCTATAATAATAGAAAGGAAAGACAAGTACTGATACAGAAATGTTTGAACCTTCTTCTGTTACTGGTAGCAATGTAAAATGGTAACATTGGGAAAAATGGTTTAGCAGCCTAAGGAAGTTGAACCCAAAGTACTCATATCATCCACTAATTCTACTTTAAGGTGTTATTAATCTAGCAGTTCCACCCCTACCCCCAAGGATGTACACACAAAACTGATCCATCAATCTTCAGCTATTATTGAGTTATTCAATAACCTCAAATTAGAAACAGTCAGTGTCGCCACAACCAACAGTTTAGCACATATATGTGTATATATATGTGAATATAGTATATATTCATAGACTTCAGTCCTGAAATTAGATGAAGTACTGACATGTGCCACCACATGGACGGGGCTTGAAAAGAAAAGCAAGACACAGAAGCCACACGTTGTACGAGTTCACTTACATTAAAGAGACATAAATTTGAGTGGTTGCCAGGGAGTTGCTGAGTGATACAGGAGAGAGCAAGAAAGAGGGAGGGAGATGAGGAATGAGGTCAACTGGATCTGGACTTCTTTAAAGGGTGATCTAAATGTTCTGGAATTAGATAGTAGTGACCATTGTACATGTCGATGATTATGATGAAGAACACTGAATTGCATATTTTATAAAGTAGGGAATTTTATTGTGATAAAGTGTGTTAATTTTTAAAAACCATTGTAGGACAATCAAAATAAATCAAAAGAGCAAAAACTTAGAAAAAGGAAAACAAAGAAGAAAAAAATTCAACACAGAAAACATATGAAAATCAACTAACATATAGTCATCCCAATGTGAAAATTCTCTCTAGAGTTCTGACTCTCACCTAAGATCTTATTAAAAAGGTAAAATGCTTAGGAATATGAATTACATGTGCAAATCACATTCCTAAAATGCGGAGATCACAGAGGCAGTATTACACCAAACACTAGCTGAACTTCAGATGCACTCCAACACAGACTTATCCATGGGCTGTGATTATGGAGCAGTTGCAAGTAGATCATAATTTGGGACAAGCCATTGAAATACAGCACTGGATAATCTCAGAGGCTGCAGCTTCACATGTGTGTTTCACCTACTCTAGGAGACATGTATGGGTTTAGTTTTTTTTTTTTTTTAAATGTTAGTGTCTTTGGGTTTGAATGATTGTTGAGTGTGATGAAACATGATAGTTATGGATTGTGTGTGTTGTTTTCAGTACCTTTGTAGAGTGGTTAGCCATGCCAGATGAACTCTGTGGTCCCTGAGGGGCCGAGTGTAGTCAACAGCACCACCAGTGCATGCTCCTCGGTGGTGTGTTTGTTTGGCGGCTTTACAGCTGGTTGTTGCTGTATCTCCTAATTGCATAACAATAATTCTCAGAGGTTAAATAAGAGATTCTTCTACCCCCTCCTGGTCATTTTGTATTGTGAACATAAAGGATGATGGCTTCCGGGCCTTGGAAATGGCTCAACAAGTAACACACCTGAGTTGAATCTGAGGGCCCGAGTTCAAGGAAGGAAGTGACTGCCATGAGTTGTCCTCTGACCTCCATACATATACTGTGTATAGGAAGATTTAAATTAACAATGGCCTGTCTTCATTTTTTTTTTCCCAGAGTTGAGGACCAAACCCAGGGCCTTGCGCTTGGGCAAGCGCTCTACCAACCCCCCTTTCTTCATTTTTGTTAAGCAGAAAGAGAAAGGCCTATGATGTGTCCCACCTGTAATTCAAAGAGAAAAAATGGAATGCCAGAGGATTTGGCATTCAACATTTTCCTGAGTGGCATAAGAAACTATCGTGTGTGTGTGTGTGTGTGTGTGTGTGTGTGTGTGTGTGTGTGTGTGTGTCTGCATTTTATTTTCATTAGAAATGTTGAGTTTAATAATTTTATTGATATAACATTGTAATGATACTAAAATAGCCTATAATGCAATTAACTTCAAAGTTCACCCATGACTTCTCTATGACATTTAAACCAGAAAGTCTAAGGTTCTTGACTAGCAACTAGGACTATATTATAAATCATAGTTTCTAAAATGTTTGTTTTACCCTCAAATGCAAACTGAACATGGTTATTGCAAGTGTCATGCTTCTAAAAATTCTAAATATGTCATAAGAATTCAGCAAACTTATATCAAGAAGCAATTGTTGAGAGGATTGTAGAGAAAAGGGACGTCTTCCTTCTTAGGACACCCAGTATGTGTGATGACACCCTTCCCAAGGCAGAGCTTCATTATTTTTAACTAAGTATACAAATCCTTACTCCCTGTATTCCTCTTCCTATATGGAGAAAGGAGTTTCTTCACGTCTCTATTGAGGTGTGTGTTCCTACATGTAAGTTTTCTTATCATGTGTTCTTTATAGTATAGATAAGCCACACAGCCATCAGACATTCCCTAGGGATTTTAGCACACAAGTGATTTATAATAGGGAAGGCAAATCTCATTCTCTCCCCAGACCTCTGTTTTGAATTTAGATTAGTCCAAGTGGCAAAGCACAATGTAAACAAAGCATGAGCAGCCAGGGAGAGCCTAGTAATCACCATGCCAGGGCCACATAATAATAATTACTGAGTGCTTTGAATACCCAACTTTTCATTTTGGATTATTATTATTAAAAAACATTAAAAAGATGACAAAACAGAGTATGTTGGTGGTGTATGAAAGATTCATTACATACTAATTCCTGTCATGGAACAGAAGCAGATAGCACACTGAGGCATGCTGAGGCTTCTATAAACAAGCTCCTTTTCACATAGTGAACACAGCAATTATAAGCACTAGGGATGTGTGGTTGTGGTACTGACTGTGTTCATGGGGGATGAATGCTGTATCACACAGTAAGTTAAGGTATCACATTCTCTGGCTTCTGTAAGTTTCCTTTTTATGAAGGCACTAGCAGGCACCAGGATGACCACATGCACCGGACAATTTCTTTTCAGGGCCAGCCACAAAGAGGTGAATAAACTCTAGTGCTGTATTTACCTCCTTCCCTCTGTTCAGGATATATAGCCTGTGATAGTACATGTAGGGTAAGCACAGGACATCCAGGAAAAGCTATTTCAGATCCAGGAGAATGTTGTGTTCTTCCTTAATTTACATGCTGTCTGTTCTACTTTAACCCAGTGTGATAATTAATGTTGTGTGTCACATTGACTGAATGAAGGATACCTTGTGAAGTGTCAGAGCATTATTTCTGGATGTGTACATGAGGTTGTTTGCAGATTAGATGTTGAGTGTGTAACGACCACCATTGCCTTCACTAGTAGAGGCAGGCTTCCACCAAAGCAGCAAGGGCCTGGGTAGAACAAGATTGCACTCTAAGGTGGATGGTCCAGCTTCTGATTCTTTTTGTGAAGATTTCTTTACTTTGATGTGTGTACGCGGTTGCCTGGATGGATGTCTGTGCACCATGTGCATGTCTTGTGCCCAAGGAGGTCAGAAGAGGCCATTGGGTCCCTTGAAACTTGAGTTATAGACAGGTTGTCAAACCCATGGCTCCCGCTTCTTGGGATTTCAGTTTCAGACCTATACTGATGTGGTCAATACTGTCTGTTCCCATTCTTGGGCCTTTAGACTCAGATGGCCTCCCCCCCCCAAAACACACACACACACACACACACACACACACACACACACACACACACACACACACTTGGTTCTTTTTCTTTGGAGACACTGTCGTACACTATGTGAGTATAACTACAATAAAGGTAATAGCCATTTGGCAGATAAACTTGTGCTTTAATTTGTATCAAGGTGCAACATTGTAGATAATGCTATGGATACTAGAATCAGATTACATGGGCTCATCTAGTGTTTATTAGTTGTGTGCTCTTGAGCAAGGTGGTAGCCTTCCTGGGCCCCAGCTCTTTATCTGTAATTTGGAGCTAGCCATTGAACCTGATTTGAACATTATTGAACATGATTTGAGCATTATTGCCATAAGTGAATTTTTATACATGAACCATTTTGAACACTAGCAGTACATGATGGAATAAGCAAGCAAGGGAATGAGTCATAGTTTGTTAGAGAACGTGGTCCTTCTAATTTAGACTCCATTGTTTAGAAGCACATATGACACACACAAAACAAAAAGGGGAATGCTGAGATTATTTTCACCCTGATAAAAAAGAGTTATTTGAATTGTCTGTCAAAATGAACCTTAGAATTGGGCTTTGCTCCAAATTATTAATTAATTAATTAATTAATTAATTATGGTGGTTCCTTTTCCATTTTTAGAACTAAAATAGATTTCTGAACAATGAATGCTTCTTCTGAATTATTTACAACAAATAAGGGCAAACTGGGGGCCAGCAGATGGCTTGGCAGATAAGAGTGTTTGTTGTGCAAGTCCAGCCCCAGAACCCACAGAAGAAGATTGATCCCCAGAGCAGACCTATGACCCCCACACATGTGCATCCATGCCATCTACACTTACATATAGCATACACACAGACACATACATAAACACACGCACACACACACACCATGTTATACATACTGATAAAAAGTAATGAAATAAAAGAATAAATTTAGGTTAAAAGCAGCTCAATGTTTAGAAAGAATTTGAGTTTGAGAATCATATATATAGTCCTGGTTTGAAATTCAATCCATCACTAACTACTTTCTGATTTCAGGCAGGTAGTTACTTCTTTTGAGCCTCACAGGTCCTGGTGTATTACATGAGAGTAATTAATCTGTCTCAGTAGAAAGCAAATGATGGTACTCCCAACTGATCCCTGTAATTTAGCAATGCTACTTTCTATTGATCATGGAAAGGATTTAGAAAATCAATACAAGCTGTGAGGAAATCCCTGACATACAACTGTGGAGGGTAAACTTATTTTAGCTCACATCTTCATAGGTTTCAGGCCAGTGTTGGTGAATCCATTGCCCTGGGCCTTAATTGAAGGAGAATAGCTCAAGAATGGGCTGTGGCAGAGACTAGGCATCTCACAACAACTCTGTAACAGGGAAGGGCCAAGGACGTCACCTTGTATGTCATGCACCTGGACACCACCTCCTCCATTGTCCAATAAGGATGCTGTAGCATGGCTCGAGCATGGGACTAAAGCATCTGTTATGTAAGAGCCTTCGAGAGCCATTCAGTTCCCAGAGGCTGTCAGCTGGCAACCAAGTTCCACCACATGGGACTTTTGAAGGGCACTTTATATTTAAACCACAGCCCAACATGGTTCTAGTAAGCCTGGTCTTATGGTACTCTTTAAAAAGCTAGAACTTAAGAACAATCATGGCATACCAAGCTGTCCTGTAGAATTTTAGACTCAAAGCAAGACAGTTGATTGAAAAAAAAGTCATATACATTTTCTATATAAAAACTAAGCAAACTAGTAAGAAAACTATGTGTGCTTGTGTAAGCTATCATTTAGTTGTCCTGTGTCTTGTTAATTTGGGGGATTGATCAAGATGACCACATAAACGTTCATTCATATTTAGAGAGAAATGTTCATGACTCCAGGAAAGATAGAATGGCTTGTAATGCCATGGAGACATTTGAGTACCTATCAGGTAGGGTATTACTGAACTTCCCCATGATTTGTTGAGAAAGCTCATGGATAGGAGAAAAGAAACCCAGATTCTAAAAGAGAGACATGACCTGTCCAACACAGTCAAACACTTAATAGAATCATTAATAAAGTTTGGAGAACATTGACCCTTCCCCAACCCCCACTGAAACAACTATGTGTAGAAAACTTCTACCTTTTTGTTGTTATGTTTCCTGACATACTCTGAGATTTTAAAATTAAACGTGGTCACACTTAGGCTGAATATGTATGTATGTGTGTGTGTATGCTCATGTATGTATGAATGCATATATGTATGTATGTATGTATGTATGTATGTATGTATTCCTTCTCTAAAGCTTGATTCTCTCAGAAGAGCAGAGAAAAGTCTTTCTTACAGGAAGAAATGGTATAAGTTCTATGATGATGCCATTGGGTACTAAAGCAATGATACACCATTTAGCTAAGCTATATTCCTAGAATTTTCTCAGCGTATGTTGATCAGGATACAAGTGGCTTCTGGTGCTGAAATTAATGTGCTCTGCACTGCTGCTGGATGAAGAAAAAATTTGTTTTCCAAAGATAAAAGAAAGAGAGATGGAGAGAGAAGGAAGGAAGAAGGAAAATTTTCTAAAGGGAAAGGCAGATAGGGAAAAACATTGGACAGACCCAATGTAGCCAGACACCTCTTCTGGGCCAATGTAGAAAAATGCTTCCAAGGAGTCTCTCCCCTTGCTCATCACCGTTTAAAGGTTCATTGAGTTTGATGGAGAGTCATATTTAACGTTCAGCATTGGCAGGCCCTTTTTTCCTCACAGCTTTTTAAATTCCTCCTCCTGCCACCGATTGGTTCATCCACCACATTTTCCTCTTCACATGTCACTAGCACCTCTGTTCCTGACAGCTCTGAGGACAGGAGGCCAGCAGATAGCAGCAGGCCCGCTTAGCCCTGCAGTGGCTGGGGATGGAGGCTGACGAGAGCCAGGGAGCAGAGCTCTGCATGAAGAATGGTGTGTTCTTGTCAGCGGTTTTGGCCTTCGAAGGATGGGAACGTGTTTCCATACAGATGGGGCAGCTCTTGCCTGCCATGCTGTCTTTTGAATTTCCTGTTCGAGGGTATGGTTTTCATCAACCTTCATGCTGTAGAGAACACCTACTTTATAAGATAGGATTTTTTTTTTTCAGCCAAAAGAAAATAACTAAAGGTTTTTGTATATAAAAGGTTTCTTTAGAAAAGTCTAGCAGAGAGTTGAGTAACCAGCCAGACATCTAAGTACAAAGTTGTGACTGTGATAGGTGCTTTCTCTTGTGATGCATGGGAATTAAGGCTGAGGAGAGTAATGCTTTCCAGGCCCAGAGGTCATCAAATGTCATTAGGAAACTACACCTTTTGCTGGAAAGCTGCTTCTCTTATGGTTTTTGAAACAATCTCCACACACAGATGTCATTTTGCCCACTTACCGTCTACAAATCTTTTGGCCAAAAAGAAGAAGAAGAAATAATGTCTCCTGCCTTTTTAGAATCTTGATCTTATTTTCAGAAGGATCCAAATGCAGCCCTTGGGGTAAGCAGGGCTTGGGATGCTTGTCTGCTAGCCTCCTTCAAGACTATGTACTGCAGGATACAAAAACATTGCACAGTAAATTACAGGGACTCAGTCAACCTTTTTAGACCCACAGAGTTGACTTTATCCAAGAAAGATGAGCAACTCCAAATGTCTGTAGCTTTCTAGTGTGGAAAGCAATGCTTTTAGTTCAAGATTTGTATAGATTTTAAGTTCTCCTTAACATGAAAAAAATAAATCAATAGATGGGAATATGATCAATCACAAGACTCTAACATCAATACTTGTTTTTTAAATGTAGCTTAAAGCACTATAAGGATTCATACCCAGTATTAACTTTTCCCATTTGGCTTATGTAACTGGTTTTGAGTTTTATATCACTGGTATTTTTCCTATTATAAAACCACTATGAGATCATTAAGTGTAATATTTAATTATTTCCCTTCAGTTCCTTTCCCAAATTTCCAATGTTTCTGTAATAATCAGTGTATCCTTGTATACTTTTCTCTGTTATCATCTGAATATTGACATGCATATATAGGCTTTGATGTTTGATTTGATTTGATTTTCAAAATTTGTGTTACTCATCTTTCACTTATTTGTGTAATGAATCAAGGACACTTTCTAGAAGATTGGCATACCTCTAACTCATTCTTAAAAGAAGCTGCACTATTTGATTTTGATAAAATTATTTTCTATTGTGGGATATAATGTTCTAATATAGTTGTTCACTGCAAGTTCTGTGTGTAATCCCACCCCCAATAAGACAAATGCAAGGCAAAAATAGCTTCATTGGATTCAATTGTCTATGTATTGATGCAGGTTTCAGTTCTTTAACAAGGGCTTACGCTAGCACAGAAACTTTTCTGTGACAGTTCAGGCAACCAAATTCAAAGGTTCTATCTTCAGTGTATTAGACACTCCAGTTCCTTTCAGTTCATTGTTCTGCATTTCCTGCATGTCGCATCCATCCTCATGGGCTATAACATCTCATCATCATATGCAAGCGAATGGGAGGGACCAGAGCAGGTTCAGAGGAAGGCGTGACTGCATCTTCACTATAGATAGCCAGACATGTCCTTCATTCTCCTATGTCCCCATGCCTTAGAATGACATGCTGGTTATTTCTAGTTTCTTTCCCCCCACTGCATCATGCTATATTAACATTCTTGTACTAGTGTTTCTTCAGGCTGGATCCCCAAGTGGATTGTTACACATCAAGCATTTAAAGCCTTGAGAAGTTTGACCTCATAGCTGGCTTCAGTTTTGAGTTTGTAAAGACAGTAAGCTGCTTTCTTAGTTCCTTCCTGTTCCTGTGATAACACACCCTGACAGGAGCAATGGAGGGAGGAAGAGCTTGTTTCCGCGCACAGTTCAGGTTCTTACCTGAGGTGTACACAGTTGACTTCTTGCATGTTTTCGGAAGGATTTTCTTTAAGTGGAGCATACGTTTATGTATGATAGTTACTCGAAGTGGAAGAACGTGAGATTTGAATTACAATCTCGACTCCCTTTTTTCTTTAGGGCATGGGAGATATCTTAAGCATCAAGATTTTGTTTGTTTATGTTTAAATCAACAATATTTACTATATATGTGATTGTGAAGATCACAAAGACTAATGACATAAAAAGTAATTAATTGTAGAGTATAAATACTTTACCCTCTATATTTATAATGTGATAGTATGAATTTGAGGCCTCTAGACACATCTCCCTATGAATGAAATGCTAACTTATATAAGTCATTACTAGGTTCAGCTATGAGAACAGAACAGCTGTGTAACTGTGGCTTAACAAGTCTCATTTCATTGCCCTCTCGAGCATTTAAGTGCCATAGGGAAGCCATCCAGAACAAGTGTGACAGTTCCTTAGTTACCAGGGGCCAGGCTCTGGCTTTGCTATTTTCTTTTATAAGGCTTCTTTCTCATATTGCTTGTTAGCTCAAGATCCAAGTTTCCTGTCTACTTGCAACTCACCAATAAAGGTGAAAGAGAGGAAGGAATAGAAGGCCATACTGCCTATCTTTGAGAAAATGTCCCTTCTAGAGATCATCTTGATAAGTGAAATAAGCCAGAACCAGAAACACATTGTGTGTCTCACATATGGAAGGGATCTAGATTAAAACAAAACAAAACAAAACAAAACAGGAAAGTAAACAAGGGATGATTTGTGATGAGGAAGGGACCAGATGAAGTGGGGGGAGGGGAGATGAGAGGATAAGGTGGTGGGTGATGCAGATGTGAAGCAGCTGAGCAGGTCTGAGGGCCACGTCAGAGCACAGTGAGATGAGGTGAGGGCACGCATACACCCACAGTGACTGTCCATCAGTGGCTTCTTCATCAGCTTCTATCCCAAGAAGCAACACAATTCAGTGTCAGCATCACAAAGTTCAAGTACAGACTGGAACTGGCGGTGGGCAACCCTGCTTCCTTCATGGAACTGTGCCCTGGCCAGTGGGGTCTTCAACGGGGACCTGAAGGCAGGGCCAATGAATGAGAGGGACAAGAGACACAAAGAATGAGAGCAAGATAGGATGTCTGATCAAGCTCCAAAATTTTATTTTCCTCTCAAGGCATATATAGGCAGGGGCAAATTTGGGGGGGGGGGGCGGGTGCAAGCAGGGAGGGGATTTTAAACATGGGTTGTTCAGCCAGCAGGGAATGTTGCGATGTGGATTATCTATCTATTCTTGCCTAACTGCCTAACTGCAGCGCCGTCACCTGATCTCTGAGAAGAGGTTCTGGTGCTGTGGAGACTTAAGCAAGGCCTAGATCTAGGAAAGAGGAGAGAAGCCCAAATATGGCGGCATGTGTGTCAAGGGTCGCTTAGGCTTATGGCTCCCATCAGAACTGGAGCTGTGTAGACTGATGACAAGTTCTGCCACAAGGTAGATCCCACACTGCTGGCTGTGTACCATGGGTGATGGCTGCCACGGCCTTGCCATGGACCAGTAGCCTGACCTGGAAAGTATGAGGACATGTCCCAGGTGGAGAAATAAGAGATATCCCAAGAGGCCTGTAACCAGAGGCAAAACACAGTCCACTCCTTCATGGAAAGCAGCAAGCCAGGCCCCCACAATGCAGAGCAGTAGGCATTTCAAGAGGCCAGGGCTACCCAGAGCCTCTTAAATGAAAGGGCTCCGGACAGTGCCATTTCTGGGAACAGCTGCTGCGAGTTATGGGCACCCAGGCAGTCCCCTGCCATGCTGCGGATAGGAATATGGGACTCCTGGATTTCAAGTCCACCCAGGGGATTGTTGTTGCCTCTGGAGAGCAGTTAGGGAAAATGATGGCCTTGCAAATGCTAATTACTGCTTTGAATACCAGGCCAAGTACAGTGTCTTTGTCAGTTGTGACTGTGGGGAATTTCCTGTGGAGGACTAGGGTGGATGGGATGGGAAGGAAAAGGGGCGTCTCTCTTCTCTAGGTCCGGTGCAAGCCCCTCATTGCCCCTCTGCCTATATACCTGTGGCCCACTTCCTCTGGCCCCATTTTAATTTTATTCACCCTTTGAGATTCATGAATCAAATTGATAAGAAACAAACAAAACATGATGAAAGTGCATTGTATACATGTATGAAAATGACCTAATGAAACTTGTTATTTTGTATAGGTCATGTACTCTAATTTTAAAGCAAAGCCTACTTCCTGGAGGTTGACATGGTACTTATATTTGTCCTATTGACCAAAATTTGCTCACATGACTCATCTAACCAAAGGAACTAAAATACGTTGTCTTTATTCTAAGTTTTTCGAGACAGGGTTTCTCTGTGTAGCTTTGCGCCTTTCTTGGAACTCACTTGGTAGCCCAGGCTGGCCTCGAACTCACAGAGATCCACCTGGCTCTGCCTCCCGAGTGCTGGAATTAAAGGCGTGCACCACACCGCCCGGCTTTTGTTTGTTTGTTTGTTTCGGTTTTTTTGAGACAGGGTTTCTCTGTGTAGTTTTGGTGCCTGTTCTGGATCTCCCTCTGTAGACCAAGCTGGCCTTGAACTCACAGAGATCCTCCTGCCTCTGCCTCCCGAGTGCTGGGATTAAAGGCATGTGCCGCCGCCGCCATCCAGCCCTAAGCTTTTAATAACTAAAGAAGAAGGGAGAATGGTTAATGGGAGAATCATGCACGTCTACAACAATATGAGTATTTTGTATAAGGAAAGAGCCTGCAGCTTCCATCAGAGTCTCAGAGACATATAAAATAGAAACATGTTTTAAAGCATCTCACTGTTCCAACGCTTTGCTGTTGTTGTCTTTGTTATGGAAACTAGAGATTACAAGTGTCTTTCTAGCCCTTCTTATCTGTGTTGTGAACACATGACTAGCCGGTCACAGAGCAGATTAGGTGCTGTCATTTGATAGTGACTGTTACACATCAGAAACCAGTGGCCTCTTTATCATGCACTCTCTTCATAATGTGAAAAGATTCTCACACAAGCTAGTTTACACGCTTTTCTTTCATCATTTGAATTCTAATCAAGATTCCTTTGGAGAATTAATTGACTTTTGCTTCTCATAATTGAATTTCTAATTCACAAAGTCTAGTAAACAGCTTTCTTAGTTTAATTCAATTTTTGCCTTTAATGTTTTTGCTTTGTACAAATCATCTGAGCTTTTCATTTTCACATTTTAAGTAACACATGTTGAGCAACACATAAAATGTCAAAAATTATAATTTAATTGGGTTTGAGAGTAAACAACTGATAAAGCCAGCCTTAGAAAAGCAAACTGCTCTGTAGACGTTTTAATGGTTTTGTTTCTGTTTTTATTGTGCATACTCTCAGTGCTTGGTCTGAACTTTGTAGCTATAAATGGTTGGGTTATTTAATTTATGTCCACTAAGAAATCTCCCTCTTTCAAAAGAAGCCACGTGTCAACATTGAAACACATCATTCCAATGGTCTTACTAATTTAATTGTCAAAGTAAACTTATGTCAGGACTTTAAAAGTATTAAAAATACTTAATTATCCAGCTGTAAAAACAATATAAATCAACACCAAGATATATATGTGTATATTTGTCAAATAGAGAGGTTACACACCAAGTGTGCCTAATGTTTCTACCAATATTTATATACCAGGGAGAAGAAAATCTCTAATACTAAATACCACCTATCAAACTATTTCATAACACCTGTCTTTGGCCTTTGAGGTTAATAGAAATTTCTTACTTTTGGGAGTTTCTCTCCTATAGTCCATGGATTTTTTTTAATAATATTCTGTTTGATTATTTCTATTGCTAGGAGGCAGGGTGATGGGACAAGGAGTGGCCCCTGACTACCAGTGAGCTAGTTCCATTTTGGAGCAAAATTAGGTTACCAGAAACTTAGTTAGAGCAGCTGCCCCACTCCCAGCTGAGTCTATAAAAACAGCCACTTAGCAGGTAAGATTGTGTGCCTCAAGACCGATAGATTGGGATTCTGCAGCACAGCATCGGAGAGATGTGATGGATGGGTGTCTATCGACCATGTGCTCTTGCTTTGCCTGTAGTGGGCTGAATCGCAATTACTACACTGAACTGCAGTAAGATGTGAAAAACATAATAAATCAATGTGAATTTAGAACTCCAATCTCTTGAATATCCTTCCCATGGAGGATATTTAGAATGGAGGATTCAGTGTTAATAAAGGCGTGCGTGTTACTTAGCCTAAGGTGTGAGATTGGCAGATGACTGCGGGGCAGATCAGTAAAGCTTTGTGCTCTGTGGAAGCAGAATAAACCAGCTATTTTAGCTTGAGCCCAGGCATTCCCTTTTGCTGGGTTCCCTGTGAATCTTTCAACTGAATTTGAGCCTTAAAAAATAAAGCCACTTTCTGTGCTTCTCTGTATCTGCTGAGAATCCTGCCAAAGCCTTCTATGAGGTATCTGTGAACTGACCCTGGGAGAACACCACATAGTGTCCCTGGCTTCCTGTTCTAAATGACCCACTCCAATGACACACTGTAATACTACTCAAGGTAGGGAGACTGAGCTGCCAAAACCTATTTATCACTTTGTTGCCCTTGGACTATACACATCCGTCCTCAGTTAAATAAGGGTCATAGGCAGAGCTGTTCTCTCCCTTTCCAGCAACACTAGGATCCTGTGTGAAGATAAAATCAATTGTCTAGTGTTTTGCTGCGATCATTTTCCCAGTCTACAAAGTACCGTTCTTTAAGGATGCATTAAGAATGAATTGGGGGAAAGATACTTACAGTTTCACAAATAAATGTTGGTTGTCCAAAACTAAGAGATACTTATTAAATAGATTGTAGTTTTTGTAAGTGAATAGTATATTATTCTACCTCTAAAAGCAGTTGTGGAGAATATTTAATAATGTGCAAGGTTGGCTATGATATTTTATTACTTGGATACTTTCCAACTGTTTAACCAAAACAGTGTATACACTATTGTCTCAGATTTGATTTTTTTTTTTAATGTAAATTACACACACAAAGGAAAATGTGCTCAACACACTTTTTGTCGTTAGCTTTCGGTAAAGAATTACATGTAAATTTACCATCTTTCTTTCCCTCTCTCCTTCATCAGTATTTATTACATTTTCTAATTTTGAGAAAATTAAAATTCAAGCCATTTAAAATAATTAGTGTTGAAGCTTCACTAAACTAGAAACTTTCCCGTTGATGGGAAGCTAAGGGGATGGATTTCGGAACACGTTCTTCCCCAGTTATACTTACAGCCTTTAGAGGATGCTGTGGCGCTCAGGAGCTGGCTTTTCTGTCTGCCCAAACCAGCTCTCCAGATAGTGTGTGAGAGTTTCTAAAGTCCTCTGCATGCACTCACACTGCTTAGCCGGGGCTGATTCCCTCTACACCAGGAGAAGCATGGTGTTCCTGAGCCTTAACAAGCCACAGGGGCAATGCTTGTGAGCCGACACTCTTGTCATCTAGAAAGACATACTCACTGGGCACTCTGGAAACTGCTGCCACCACTGTTCCTTACCTGGCTGGTTCCTCTAGGCCTCTGGAACCCAGACCCCACCAGCCTCACCCCCTCCTGAACATAATCCAGGCAGACTCCGCCTTTGATGCCTGTGTTGGTGAAGACTTTGGTTCTCAGGGACTTCCGTATGCTCCGTGCACATGTTATGTCTCTGCCCACATTGAAAGGTGAATATAAATCCTAACTGCATTGTCCCTGAGCAAGGTGTGAGGCCAGGATGCTGAAGCATGCATGAGTAAGTGCAGGAACTCTGGGCCAAACTGCAGGGTGAGGTCTCCGTGCCTCCCTGCACTCAGGTTCCCGGAACAAGAGGCTGTAGGAAGAGAGTGGAGGGCAGAATGCTCAGTAACATGGGCGGATGGTATACCACCCCGTGGTGCTTGTCCTGAGGTCTATTCCTAACCATTATTATTGTCTAGTGGTGGCCAGTAACCAGGTAACCAATTATCAGTACTCCAGTAACCAGGTAACCAATTAACTCTGATTACTCAGTCTTACTCATTTTCTCGTTCATCTTTTCCTAAACACAAGTTAAATGTGCGCCTAGCTTTGCTCTTGGAGCAGGGACTGGAATGATAGGAACAGACTCCTTTAAGTCCTTACCCTCAGAAACTTACAGTCTAATGGGAGAGAACTGATCAAGAAATAATACAAATATAATAATATAAAACTGCAGCTGTGGCAACGCCTATGTAGGAAACGTACACAAACAATCGAGAGCTTGAAACTGGCAGTCAGGAAAGATTTCCCAAGAAAGTGACACATCACCTGAGCCCTGAAGGGCGGTTTGGCATGATGAGCTGGGGAGAAGGAAAGCTTTTCCAGGTAGAAGGGGCAGCCAGCGCTGCCTGACACTGATGACTGCTCCCAAAGCGTCACGGTTAACCTCCAGTTTTTAATACTGCAACCTGTACAACCCCTCGGGACACAGCCAGGTAGAAGGAAACACTCTTGTGAACCTATTCTGTTCACTTTCAGTGTTTTCTCCCCCCTGGCTGTAAGATTTGTTTTCACAGCTGTGCTGTTTGGTACAGAATTTGAATGCATATCATAAAGCAATCAGGAGGAAAGAACACACATGGTGGAGGTTCGGATCCTGTTTACTAAATTCGTACGTCACTCAGCAGTTATTTCATCACCCTGGTAACTGTGAAAGGGGGACAGAAGGTCAAACTCTTACATGTAGGCTGTCTCAATGACATGTTCTTCTTTCTATACCTTCTCATTTTGCTCAAGGCTCCTGCTTTGATCTTTAGATATACACCCCACAGGATTGGGTCTTTTCCACAGTTGTTTTCTTTGTAACTTGTTGATAAGGTAGAGTTTTGCCGAGCACTGTTTTGAATGCTTGAACTCCGAGTACTTCAAAGACAATTAGTCTTGGTCAGAGCATTCAGCTGTGATTATTTTCATGGTGAAACGGTAGTATTAAATCTCCTGATGGTAAGGGAATGATTTTACATCAAAGCACAGTTCCAGAATATTCTGTCTGGTCTTGCCACAAGCTAATATTCCTTTAAGTTTTATTCTTGTTCATTCATTGACTACAGTAGCAAGAAAATGAATAGAAAACATATGGTGTTGCTAGTCAAGAACTAAGTTAATAATTTTCTTTTTAAAACTTCACTTATTGATCATATTCATTTCTCCATGATAGAAGCTCATGCTGTGCATGCGTGGAAATGGTTGGGAATGATAAACGATTATGTAGTAGTATAAGGGCAATAGAAGTGTTATGTGTATTTAATTTTAAGTTAAAAAAGAAACCAAAATTTTACTTTGATGTAGTGTGAAAATAGAAGCCAAAATAGAAAGTTATTATGATTTTTTTCTCCTAATAGAAAACTTTTTGGGAGTAGAATAATAATGCATATTGAATAATGTTGACCTAAAAGATACTATGACAACTTTGAAGTATGATATTGTTAATGTAAAAACAGAATGGTATTTGTCTTTAAAAAAGTGACTATAGCTTTAGAAGTATAATAAATGTTATCAAATGAACTGTCATTGACAGTTTGCTATGACAGCCTCAGCAGGATTGCAGAGGTCACCAAGATTTCTCCCAATCAGACGTCTCACTTTGTATTTTGAACGTTCTTACAACAAAAGTAGTCATTTTCTTTCCTAATTTCCTTCCAAATTTATACCCGCATCTGTATCCTTTCCCCAGACTTCTCCTTGGTCTATACCTTTGAAGTAATTTGCATGTGGTAGAAATATCCTTCGCTTCCTTTGGTTTACTATGCTTACTGGTCTAGGTGGCCTGTGATGGCTGCTAGGTAAATGCCTGCCATTCCTGTAGCGATTTTCTCCTGAGATGAACTCCTCTTAAAAGTACCCCTGGCATCCTTGAGACACTGCATTTTTAATAATTAAAGTTGTCCTTATGCCCTTTTGTAGCTGTTGGAAAAAACTAACTGGATTTTTTCTAAAACCAAGTATGCTTTCCCATAAATATGCTTCTAGAAGTATGCTATTGGGAAATGTGGAATGTTCCAAAAGAAAATACTAAGAGAATTGTTATTGTAAGTTGTGATTGATTGAGTCCCTTCTGTGGGCCAGTGCTCAACTGAGTCTTTTCTGTGAGTTCTCGTTGAGCCCTGTGACATCAATGGCTTTGTTTGTGCCTGTGTTTGAGTCACTAAAGAAATATATTAGAAGGTAAACAGTATATTTTGGGTAAGGTATGATCATTTACATTTATTATGGTATTTTCATATCACTGTATCTATTCAATGCTCTGAGCTCCATGAAATAACACTAGCTTTGTTACAAGAGAGACTAAATCCTAGGGAGCTATGTTATGCCCAGATCGTGGGGACCCCCGAAAGACCACCACAGAGACCGAATCCCATATGTAAAAGCAAAGAGCCTTTATTTCAAGCTCAGAGCTTGGACATTCTGTCAGATGCAGAGGTGAGAGCAGAGAGCCTGGAGCCTAGGCAGGGTGGGGTTTTTATCATAGCAGAGGTTGGGGTGAGGGAGTTTTCAGGACCCTGATTGGCTGACATTTGTTTAGGGGTATAGGGAATGTTTGGGATGTCAGGTATTTCCCCTTAGATGCAGGCCTCCCTGGATGAGGTCAGCTTATGACTTTTCCTGGGTCCAGGCATTGTCTGCCAGAAGCTGTGTCTGGGCTTCTAAGCTTGTCATGGCAGCTGTGTGGTCAAGCTGTTTTGGGCCTCCCCACAGCTACATACAATCAAATTGTAGGTGTGATTTGCTTCTCTCTCACTTGAAGTGAAAATATATTAGTTTTCTGTCTGCCACCAAGAATTCATAATTGTATCCCAATATTATATTTATATCATGATTGGGTAAGTTGTAGATCTGAGTAACTTGTTAAAAATTTCCATCAGTCAGAGGGGCTCATTTTGGTCTCCTGACTTGAGTTCTCCCCCTGATGAGAAAGGCTGCTCTTGCTTGTAGGTGTGTGTGCCATGTTACTCTTGCATTAATTACTTTTCTCATTGTGAAAAAATAACTGGCAAAGATGACTTAAGAGCCGACAGGCCAAGGGCTTGGAGAGATGAAGATGCTCTTCCAGAGGACGTGAGTTTGATTCCCAGCTCTCACACTGGGCTTCAAGGGGATCTGCGGCCACTGGTCTCCAGCCATCTACACAGTGCCTCTGCCTTCTGCTCTCCTCTTACGTCATTCTGAAAACATTTCATCAGCACCTCATTTCTCCTGCACTATCAGGGGGATAAAATGTCTCCACTATGATCTTGTTTCTGACTCAGTGGTAGAGCACTTCCATAATGTGTGCCCATAGCTTGCCTCCTTCCACACACATAATTCAAATTTTCGTATTTTTTAAAGGGAAAGCATCTCGGTTTGAGGGCATACTAGCATCCTGGAAGGGGAGGCATGGCAACAGCATGAGGGCTAGTTACATGTTATCGAAGGCCAGTGGCCAAGAAAGGTGAATGTTGGCATATTCCCTGGTTCTCCCTTTTATTCTACCCAGGACCCCAACCCATGGCATGGGGCTGCCCCATTCAAGACAGATCTTCTCTCCCCAGTTAAACCTCTTTCCAGCCACGAGAATCTGAGTTTTAGCAGAAATGCAGAGGAAGCCGTCCCAGTCAGCTGCTGTGTGCGAGGGAGCAGGGGGCCTGCTGGGGTGGGATGGAGGTCTCCCCAGCAGACAGTGAGAGCTGCCGTCCTTACCCCGTTACAGCACTGCCTGTCTTGTAAGGATGGTGGGATGTCTCGTCAAGTCCCTGAAAGGCATGTTGCCCCTCTCTGGATTAAAGTGTGGCACCATATGTAACTAGAAGCACGTCAGTCCAGCCCCTCTCTCCACCTTTGTGGAGGGGGACTGAGTCAGCAGCTGTATTTACATAATGGAAGAAGGGACATATTGCCTTTATGAGAATTTCATGCACAATACTCCCTAAGGGGAGAAAATCTTTCAAATGCCATCTGATTGCCCAGCCCTGAAGCATCTCACACATAGGGTGTTATTTTCCAGATGAGTAGATAACACAAAGACAGCCGCAGAACTCTGCCCTGAAGGAACACACTGTGTAAAAGGAACAGAAGGCAGATCCGGGGACCCCATCCACGTTCGGGGCCTCTTTAAAGCCTGCCTGATTTGTATGCTTCCCCTCCTCATCTTCACTTGCAGTGTCTGCCCCTCTGAAGGCGGGGAGCACCGGATGAGTCTTAGTTGTCCACTGAGGGTTTGGAGTTGAGGTCCTGAAGTCAAACTGCCAGGGATCAAGTCCTGGCTTTCCCACTCACCAACATTCCCACCTCGGAAAGTCTAGTTGAAGCAGCCTAGGCTCAGTCCATTCCCTCCAGGAACTGTTGTGGAGCTTAGGGGGAGCAAGTGGGAAGGAAGTTCTGAGAAACAGGCCTGGCGTAGAGGAGATCTTGGATCTCCGTAAGTGTTCACCATTTAGACTGGGTATGGCAAAAGTAACAGTTCCATTTTGTTTTTCATTAGTAACAGAAGGACAAATTCAAGAAAGATTTGATTTGAAAGATCTTTTTTTTTTTTTATTTGAGAGAGGGTTCCTCTATAAAACAGGAACTCACTTTGTAAACCAGGCTGACCTTGAACTCACAGAGATCCGCCTGGCTCTGGCTCCTGAGTGCTGGGATTAAAGGCGTGCACCAACACTTCCTGGCTTGATTTTGAAGAAATTCTTAGTATATTTTAAATAAAGAAATATTCACACAGATTCATAAAAATTATGGTATATTTTAAATATATTTTCTATTATTTCTATTATAATAGAAATAATTTAAAAATAAAGGTTCATGGTTTTAACTTTTAACCAAAATATAGCTAGCACATTTTCTAACAATAATTATAAGATGAATTCTAAATTCACCTTGTATGTGTGTTGACCTAGTACAGTGGCAGTTCTTAGATTACATTAGTACCAGACTTTCTTAAACTCTTATAAAGAATGAGAAACTCCAGAGACTTTTGTTTATATGGGTCTTAGCTGTTGCTCTTTATCAATTATAATTTAAGCCTGAAAATAATAAACCCATTACATGGTAACATAGCAATATGTCAT